>NW_028320147.1:0-227500 GCF_062004578.1 Staurois parvus
TTTGTTTTTTTCTTTTAACCTTCACGCATAGAATGTTTGAAGGTAAAAAATTTGAGCCCTTACACCCACTTTAACAATCTTGAGGCACGATGCCAGGCATGTTTAAAACTTAGATTTTGGGTTTACATACATTTTAAATCAAATATTATTGGCCCACAATTATTATAGCTTCCCTCTACCTAGCCCCTCTTTTCTGCTTTTTCTGCTACACTATAGACACAACTGATGCCGTGAAATACTCTCCTAACTCAAAGTGGTTGTAGAGGCTGAAGGTGGAAAAAACCCTAAGTATAGCTCAGCTCCCCTTATACTTACCTAAGACTGATGTCAATGCAGCGATGTGCCTGGGAGCAGTGGCTCTCTCTGCTCTCTCCTTCCTCATACTCTCAGGGGCAAGCAGCAGGAGCCATTGGCTCCCACTGCTCTGTTACAGCCAGTGAGGAGGTGTGGGGTGGGGCTGAGCCGTGCTCTGTGTATATGGAAACACATAGCCGGCTCAGGAGAGAGCCCGCACAGGTGCCCCATAGCAAGCTGGGGGGGGGGGGGGGAGCCAGGAGCAGCAGGGGATCCAAGAGGAGGAGGTTCAGGGCTGCTCTATGCAAACCCATTGCACAGGGCAGGTAATTACAACATGTTTATTTATATATATATATATATATATATATATATATATATATATATATATATATATATATATATATTTTTTTTTTTTAAATAACCGATAGATAGATAGATAGAGATATAACATAGGTTTCCATTCACCTTAAACCCGGGTTCACACTGTGGTGCGGGACACCGCATGTAATTCGCACAGGATCGCACTGCATGGATTTGCATAGAGTAGGTCTCAAACCTCCTGCTGCTCCTGGCTCTTCCCCGACCAGCTTGCTATGGGGGCACCCGTGCGGGCTCTCTCCTGAGCCGGCTTTGTGTGTCCATATACACAGAGGGGTGCTCTGCTTTTTCTGCTACACTATAGACACAACTGATGCCGTGAAATACTCTCCTAACTCAAAGTGGTTGTAGAGGCTGAAGGTGGAAAAACCTTCTAAGTGTAGCTCAGCTCCCCTTATACTTACCTAATGAGATGAGTGGCAATGCATGCCGGGGGGGGGTTGGGGGATGAGCGGCAATGCATGCCGGGGGGGGGGGGGGGGGGTTGATGGGTGGAAATGCATGCTGGGGGGGGGGATGAGATGAGCGGCAATGCATGTTGGGAGGGGGGGGGTTGATGGGTGGAAATGCATGCCGGGGGGGGATGAGCAGCTGTGCTACTGCAAAAATAAATGCAAACTTGAGATAAGTGAGAATTGTGTGCCATATCTGACCTCCTGTCCTTCTTACAGAGGTGATCCGCACCAGACTGCGGGAAGAAGGCAGCAAGTACAAGGCGTTCTGCCAGACGGCGCGTTTGGTGGCACGAGAAGAAGGCTACGCTGCTTTTTACAGAGGACTTTTAGCCCAGCTTTTCCGGCAGATCCCCAACACTGCCATTGTCCTTTCTACGTATGAACTCCTAGTCTACCTGGTGCGCGACAAACCCAAGTAAACGGGTGAGCCGCCTTCCCGGACATTCGCACTGCGCACTGACCAAACACAGACTGGCGTACTGTAATGGCTGCCTGGCCGCTCCCATACCCGGAGGATATCATGTTTTTGGACTGTTTTCCCTTTTGGGACGTTTTAGTTATCGTTAGTAAATAATTTGTATATTTTGTTATTTTAAAAGTGGAACTTGCAGAGTCGTGATTCCCACTGATGCTGCTAGGTAACGAAATCCCGCTATTTAATTTACCCGGCCCTGACCGGCATGGTATTTTTCACGAGTTGCATCTAATTTATATCTATAAAAGAACAGAGTGAAGATCTCTTTGAGTCCAGTGTCCTTCTGATGTCTGTACTGTGGGATGGGATTGCAGTATAACATTTTTTCACTAGGTGGCGACAGAGCACACAAGACACCTTGCTGACTATAGAGGGCGACTTTTCCATACAGTGATGAAGAATCTGATCGATGCAATGAGAGCGTCTTATCCAAATTCCGAAGGAGTGTTCCCTGTCTGCAGTACTGGAGAACACCGAGCTAAAATGAGACGCGTTCTACATAGTAAGTCTCCAAACTGCGGGCCGGGGGCCAGATGTGGCCCCTTGCTTGCCTTTATCCGGCCCTTGGGGCACTATTCCTCCCACTGACATTACCAATGGGGCATAATTCCTGCCACTGACAACAAGAGTGAGACACTATTCCTCCTCCACTAACGATGGGGCACTATTCCTCCCACTGATACCAATGACGGGGCACTATTCCTCCCACCGACGCCAATGACGGGGCACTATTCCTCCCACCGACGCCAATGACGGGGCACTATTCCTCCCACCGACGCCAATGACGGGGCACTATTCCTCCCACCGACGCCAATGACGGGGCAGTATTCCTCCCAGCGACGCCAATGACGGGGCAGTATTCCTCCCACCGACGCCAATGACGGGGCAGTATTCCTCCCACCGACGCCAATGACGGGGCAGTATTCCTCCCACCGACGCCAATGACGGGGCAGTATTCCTCCCACCGATGCCAATGACGGGGCAGTATTCCTCCCACCGACGCCAATGACGGGGCAGTATTCCTCCCACCGACGCCAATGACGGGGCAGTATTCCTCCCACCGACGCCAATGACGGGGCAGTATTCCTCCCACCGACGCCAATGACGGGGCACTATTCCTCCCACCGACGCCAATGACGGGGCACTATTCCTCCCACCGACGCCAATGACGGGGCACTATTCCTCCCACCGACGCCAATGACGGGGCACTATTCCTCCCACCGACGCCAATGACGGGGCACTATTCCTCCCAGTACCACCAATGATGAGACCATATTCCTCCCACTGATGCCAGTAACGGGGCAGTAGTCCTCCCACTGCCACCAATGATGAGGCACTGTTACTGACATCAGAACATTTTCTACTCCTACTGGCCACAGTTTGGCTCCTCTAAATTCTGAAGGATAATAAACTAGCCCTTTTGTTCAGCAAGTTTGGAGACCCCTGCTCTAAGGTATGTTAGATTAAAGTGTTACTAAACCCACAACAGTAAAATCCATCTGTTTTTGAAGTAAATCATGCTTGTTATACTCTTTATCGAATCTAAGGGGTTGATCCTCTGCATTGTGTAAAAAGGATGTTTGATCCTGTTTTCTCTGATCCTCCTCTTCTTCCAGTGTCCTAAATATCTGCTGATAGAACAGAGGCATGGGGGCAAGCTGCACATGTTCAGTTTGGTGTGTGTTGCTAGAGGGTTTTTTTTCCTTTTCTTGGGAGAGTGCATGTGATCAGCACAGGGCCAATCAGCAATGTCCAGACAGAGGTTTTTCTATGGAACCTTCCTGCCATTTGATTTACTAAAAATGGTGCATTCAGAATCTGGAACCTGATTAGTTCCTATGTAGATCTTTAGTAGTAACTTTGGGAATACCAGGTAAAACTCCGGACATGAACTTGAAGAAAACAAACTTTTTATTAATCAGCGCTGAGTGACCCAGCAAGGGCCCATGCCAGCAACCCAAGTGGCTTGAAAAACTTCTCACATAGTATACATATTAGCAATTATGTCACAATACATATATTTCCTCTTTCACTTTCTGTACATTCAAAAACCTTTCTAAGCAATTCAGAACATGGCCTTGCTAGATAATTTATCTTCAGCTACAGAAAAGAATACCAGCTACAGACTGGAACACATTACTTCACAGAGGCTGTTAAACATGTTAGTTTAACCCCTTGGCGCCAGTGCCTCCCGGCCCTTTGAGGGTTCCAGAAGCTGGGAGGCAGGATGGGGTTTTAGGGTCATGATTCATTGTCACGGTAGTCACATGATCGGAAAATAGAACATTTGTGTTCGGCCGGCACCAAGAGGTTAAAGGGGAACTCTGCAATACTTGGGTGCTGCCACAGATCTGCACCAGATTTTGCACTCTTTGGTATTCATACATAATCCCCACTGTGTATAACAAACAGAAATTCCTATTTGCTGCACACTGAGCCTGGGTTCACACTGATGCACCGGTTTCTGTGCGATTTCTGCACCGCATCACAATCACACCCCGTTCATACGAACCACTGCGGGTGTGTATTTTAAGTTTGCGACACCCTGAAATCAGTTCGCAAAACGAGGTGCAGAATTGGATCGCATGAGTGTGAACACCCATGCGATCCGATTTTGGTTCGGACTAAAAAAGGGTCCGGCACTATTTTGATGCAGTGCGACTCGAGCCATACAAAATCTATGGCTCAAATTGCACCGCATAGAAATTGCATGTGATTTGTACAGGAATGCAGTGCGGTTCCTGTGTGAATCACATGAGATATGCCATGCCGAATCAATGTGAACCCGGGCTGAGATGATAGACGCAGTAATTGCACTGCTGCATAACCTGGAGAGGACAACGCATGAATAACGTATGCTACACACAGGAGGTATAATCGTCCCGTTTGGGATTGGTGCTCTAAAATAACGATGACCTCTGCCTTGGACCTCTACAATTCTATATCCCTGCAGTTATATATATCTTTGTGTGTGACAGCAATAGTCCGCAGGAATGTCCCAGCACCAGCGAAGCAGAGCTTTACCGACAGCCAATCTCCCCCATGCAAAGCATGCTCACAGTGTTGTAGAGCAGACTGAAACAATACAGATATCACGTAACGTAGAACTGTGGTCAGGCTACAGACATCTATGTATACTTAACAAGCAGTAAGTACATTTTAAGGGCCCTTTCATACCGCTTAATCTGTTGTGGTGCGTTTAACACACGTGTGGTGTTACACTAAGGTGGCCCCAGGGGCGGACTGACCATTTGGAAACTCGGGCAGTAGGGGGCCCCATGAGATGCCCCGGTACCTTTTTCATAGGCTTTTTTGAGTTTGGGCAAGGACACGGGCCCCATGAGTTGTTAGTCTGCCCCTGGGCGGTCCATTCATTTTTAACCACTTGACCTCCAGAAGATTTACCCCTCTTCATGACCAGGCTATTTTTTTCTTTTTTTTTTTGCTATGCAGCACTGCACTACTTTAACTGACAATTCTCAGTCATGCAACACAAATTACATTTATATCCCATAGTGCCCATCAGTACAGCCTCATCAGTGAAGAAGAAAATTTACTTAGTTGCAAAATTTTATAAAAAGAAAATAAGAAATTTTTTTTTTTTTTTTTTTTTACATTTTTGGTCTATTTTCGTTTGTTCAGCAATAATGTAAAACGAAAAACCCCCCAGTGGTGATTAACCTCCCTATTACCGAGTGTAGCTCGGGGTAAAGTTTCAGCACCACAAGCGGTAACCCCCCCGAGCTACACTCAGGAATACACTGCAGCGCTGCTCCGGGATTCCTTGGTCACTTACCTTGTCCTGCGCTCCCGTGACGTCCGCCCTGCAGTGTCCCCTGTAATGTCCTCCGGCCGATGCCGGCATCTGTCTTCCGGGTTCCGTTCCCTGTGACATTGGGATGTACGGGGACGGAACTGGCGGGAAATGTAACAATTTTAAAAGTGACAGTCACTAAATACACTAAAATCACATAGTAAAACATTCCTGTATCAAACCATTTCACATACATTTTGTCCCGAGTGCTTTGTCCGGCGCCCTGCCTGCATTTTGACTGTTCTTTCTGCCTGGAAACTTAGAAACGTCCATGGAGTCCAAAAAGCGTCCCTTTAGGTCAAAAGCAGTTTTAGACCGGCTAGAGAACAGCGATAGTAAATCAGAACCACTTGCAGAATTGAGTGATAATGATTCGTGGGGGAAATTCGTCATCAGACACTGAAAACGATTCTGCGACTTTGCTCAGCGATGTGCGAAGTTGGCGCTATATTTCAAATTTCAGTGTTTTTGGTTTGATTATATTATTGAATTAAATGTATTAATATTATATTATTATTTTTTATGATTATTTATTATATTATAATTTATTTCATGTTTCAAATTTTATCATACCCGGGAAGTTTACTAGACTCTTGTTCGGACAGATTTCAGTGAGTTATTCCTAAAAATTACAGCCT
Source organism: Staurois parvus (assembly GCF_062004578.1). Lineage (NCBI taxonomy): Eukaryota > Metazoa > Chordata > Amphibia > Anura > Ranidae > Staurois > Staurois parvus. Next base: position 6,058 of record NW_028320147.1, read on the forward strand.
ACAATAAAAAACTACATATTTCCATGCAAAAAAAAGGACCGCTTTGAGCACAGAAATATGGACGTAATCAGACCGCTAGGGAGGTTAAATACCACCAAAATAAAGCTCTGTCTAACAAAAAAAAATAATTATAAAAATGTCATATGGGTAGTGTTGCATGACCGTGCAATTGTCATTAAGCCCTGTTTTTTCTGTGCGAATTCTGCAACGCATGCAAGTCGCACCCCATTCATGTGAACCGCTGCGGGTGTGTATGTTAACTGAACAACACCCAGAAATCGGTCCACAAAACGTGGTGCGATGTGCAGAATCAGATCACATAAGTGTGAATAACGATGCGATCTGATTCTAGTGTGGACCCAAAAAAGGGTCCTGCATGTTTTTGGTGCGGGTGAGGTGCGATTAGAGCCATACAAAATGTATGACTCTGATTGCACCACACACAAATCGCATTTGATTCGCACAGGAATCTATGTATATATGTACCGCACCACATATATGTGAACCCGGGCTCAAAGTGTGACAGCACTGAAAGCTGAAAATTGGCCTGGGTAGGAAGGGAGTGAAAGTGCCTGATATTGAAGTGGTTAAGGGCCAGGGGCAGATTGACCATTTGAAACTCGGGCACTGCCCGAGGGCCCAGGGTCAGTAGGGGGCCCCATGAGATGCCCCTGGTACATTTTTCGTAGGCTTTTTTGAGTTTGGGCAAGGACACAGGGGCCCCATGATCCCCTAGTGCCCGGGGCCCCATGAGTTGTCAGTCCGCCCCTGCTAAGGGCTGGTCCACTCCTGTGCAATTCCTCCACGTTCCCTTGCAGTGCGACTTGGCAGCCCATTCATTTGAATACCCCGCCTCCACAGGAACACAAAAAACAGTGAAACGTGCTGTGGTACCATGTGATCCGGTGCCTGCAAACACACTGCGTGTAAGACTGGGGACCCATTAGCGATGTATCGGCACCCCGCAGCAGATTACAAAGGCAGTGTGGTTTGAATGCGGTGCGGGAAACACACATGGAACGTGCTTCTGGTGTGAACTGGCCCTAAACCAAAGAACTACATTTATAGGTAAAGTTGATCCAAGGAATATTCGATTGCCTCTCAGGGGATCAGGAAGGATTTTTTTCCCCCGCAGGAGCAAATTGGATCATGCTTTGCTGGGTTTTTGCCTTCCTCTGGATCAGGGGCGGACTAACAACTCATGGGCCCCCCGGGCAATAGGGGATCATGGGGCCCCTGTGTCCTTGCCAAATCTTGAAAAAGCCTATGAAAAAAGGTACCAGGGGCATGTCATGGGGCCCCCTACTGACCCCGGGCCCTCCGGCAGTGCCCGAGTTTCCAAATGGTCAGTCCACCCCTGCTCTGGATCAACTGTGAGTATAGGACTGTGTGCCGCCTGGCAGTACTAGGGTCATTGGTTTGAATCCCAACCACGGCACCACCTGACTGGTGTTTGCATGTTCTACCTGTGCCTGCGTGGGCTTCCTCCGAGTAATCCGGTTTCCTCCCATACTCCAAAGACATGCTGGTAGGTTAATTGGCTCCTGTCTAAATTGGCCCTAGTATGTGTATGTATGAATGTGAGTTAGGGACCTTAGATTGTACGCCCCTTGAGGGTTAGGGACTGATGTGACTGTATAATGTATATTGTACATTCAGAGGGGATTTTCATTAAGGGCCAACTCTTCATGTCTTTCATGGCACTGCTAGGGCGCCATGTTAAATTTGTACCCAGGCTGCCTTGCTAAGTCCCTTAGCACATTACAGGGCCATTCATTTTGAACGGTAACCCATCACGGTTTAGCCAACCCGCATTAAATGGCGAGCTGCTCTTTTCTGATCTTTAGGCGCCTATATCTCCCACTGCTGGAATCTGGTTATTTTCATCTTCAGCGCAGGCGTGTATGCAGCCCACGGTTTAAATAAAAAAAAAAAAAAAGCTCAGAAATGATCTTACTGGTGATTGTCATTCTGCCGGAGTTCTATTTTAGATGTGAATGACGCAGCTCTATGTACTCGGGTCTGCGATAGCGGCGTGCGTGTGACTTTGCAGATTCCCCCCTCCGTCTCCTCGACTACGTGGGAGAATGTATGAATGTGGAATACTAATAGACAGATCGTGCTGTAGTGTCAGGATTGTCTGCAGGTTTCCGTAATGAGAGCATCAGCCGCACGCCCACGCAGCAAATCTTACGTGAATGGATTGGATGCTCAGATCAGACGTGTAGAGGACACCTCACCTCTGACAGACCATGATTATGGATAAAAAGCTGAATACTACATTCAGCATGGAGGGAATGCTAACAACGTGATGACTTACAATTACATGGGAGCAGCGCTGGGGTGCAGAAACCCAAAGCATCCAATCAGAAGCCAGCTATTTCCAGTCTGCACCTTCTATGCACACGGATGCGATTGGTTGTTCTGGGTTATAGCTCGCTGCTGTCGTGGACAGGGGCGGAGTGACCATTTGGAAACTCGTCACTGCCCGAGAGCCCGGGGTCAGTAGGGGCCCCATGAGATGCCCCTGGTACCTTTTTCATAGGCTTTTTTGAGTTTGGGCAAGGATACAGGGGCCCCATGATTTGTCAGTCCACCCCTGGTCGTGGACTCTCTGCCTCCCTGGCCCCAGACAAGGTAGATCCGTTTGAATCAGGAAGAATTAAGTCTCTCTGGTTTTCCCAAGAGAACTACTCCCGGCCCCTTACTGCCTGTGGGCACCATGAATTGGCCAGTTGTTACCTATGGCCAAGACCAGGCACAAGCTTTATTAAGTTTGCAGAAGTACGAAAAACCCGTAAGTGAACAAAAAACGTGCAAGTGCAAAACACCAACACAAAAAAGTGCACTTAGGGGTGTGCTTTGTCCACCCCCCAAAGGGGTAGGACCTATACCCTGATCCCCTGGGGCGCAAGGCCTGATGGATCCCTTTCCTTGTGGCTAGCCAGCCACCAAGTACTAGGTCGAGACAAAAAAAGTGGCCATGCAATTGTGCACTGGCTAGGCCCTGAGGCCCGTAGCATAAAAATTGCCCTGGACTTAGCCAAAAGGCCTAGCCCTAAAAGGCGCAGTGCAGGAAAAGTGTTTTGGAGCAGTGACCATGTGCACTTTTCACACTTGGGATCCCACCCCCATGTGCTACTAGGAACACCCCTGTGGCGACCACTCCCAGGGGGCACTGCTTAGCGGGCTCTCTTCCTCCCTGGCCAGACAAGGTAGATCTGCTCAAATCAGGAGGAACTGGGCCTCTCCAGCTTTCCCGGGGGAATTACTCCCAGGCCCCACAGTTTCTGTTCCAGCTGGTACTAGCCTTCAGAGTCCCCATCATTCCAGCAGGAGTGCTAAACAGTCAACCATCCTCACTGCTACCTCTACTTTTTCCCAGATGCCAGCTTGGTTTGTTGGATTGGACACACAATGATCCAGTGGATCACTCTTCCTACCACTTCCATGAATAATGATGATTTTGGACCATACTATTTTAACTTAGGGAGAGTATTGTATCTAATTAGCATATTTGCTCTCTCTCCATTGATGAAGGACCTGTGATGTAATTGAGAGACTCTGATGTGATGTTATTTTATAAACTATGCATCATCCAGCCCATCAAGGCTGGAGAGGAATTTGTTTTTTTTGTTTTTTTAAGTCTGTGGAGGTGCCGAAAAAATGAAAACCCTGTAAGTGAACAAAAAAAAGTGCAAAACACCAAGGGGTAGGACCTCTGCCCTAATCCCGAGACTAGGATGATGCATAGTTTATGAAATAACATCACATCAGAGTCTCTCAATTACATCACAGGTCCCCCTATCAGTGGAGAGAGAGCGCAAATATGCAAATTAGATACAATACTCTCCCTAAGTTAAAATAGTATGGTCCAAACTCATCATTATTCATGGAAGCATGGGCTCGTGGGAAAGGTGATCCATTGCATGTCTATCCAACAAACTGTGTGGGCATCTGGGAAACCGTAGGCGGTTTCTGGGTGGGAAATGTGTCAGTCAAGTTTGCATATTTTTTAATAATCTCACACTTCTTGAGGGCTGAGGAAAGAAATGCAAATTAGTATGACCATGGTCCTTTGCAATTGGGTCAGAACACTCCCTAATGTGCAACAACAAAAGGTCTTTTGACTAAGGTCAGTCTGCTTGTGCTTGGTCTTGATCAAGTGTAGTATCTGTTCTTATCAGTGTCCAGTAGGGGTGCTCCGCCATTATTTATTTATTTCAGGTACTTATATAGCGCTGTCAATTTACGCAGCACTTTACATTTAGACAGGATCCAATTCACCTACCAGCATGTCTTTGGAGTGTGGGAGGAAACCGGAGTACCCAGAGGAAACCCCCGCAGGCACAGGGAGAACATGCAAACTCCAGGCAGGTGGTGCCGTGGCTGGGATTCGAACCAACGACCCGAGTACTGCCAGGCGGAAGCGCTAACCACTAAGCCACTGTGCCTTTTGGCCAGGTGGACCATGTGGAAACCTCATTCCCTATCAGAGGTCTCGTGCCCCGGGAGATCAGGGTAGAGGTCCTACCCCTTCGGGTGGTGGACTAAAGCACACCCCCTAAGTGCACTTTTTTGTGCTTGTGTTTTGCACTTGCACGTTTTTGTTTTTTTTGCACCTCCGCGGACTTTAAAAAAATATGTCCTTATCAGAAAAACACCAGAATGTTTCCACCACCATGTTTAACAGTTGGTATGGTGTTCTTGGGGTCATAGGCAGCATTCCTCCTCCAAACACGGCGAGTTGAGTTGATACTAACGAGCTTGATTTTGGTTTCATCTGATGTTTGGTTTCATCTGACCACACTTTCAACCAGTCCTCCTTTTCATCCTTCAGAAGTTCAGTGGCAAACATCAGACAGGCTTGGACAGAGGGACCGAGAGACCTTGCGGGCACTGCAGGATTTCAATCCTTCTCGACCTAGTGTGTTACCAATTGTTTTCTTGGTGACTGTGGTCCCAGCTGCCTGGAGATCACAGACAAGATCCTCACGTGTAGTTCTAGGATGATTCCTCAATGTTCTCATGATCATTGACACTCCACGAGGTGAGATCTTGCATGGTGCACCAGATCTAGGGAGACTGACAGTTGTTTTGTGTTTCTTCCATTGGCAAATGATTGCACCAACTGTTGTCACCTTCTCACCAAGCTGCTTGGCGATAGTTTGGTAGCCCAGTTTGTGTACATCTACAATCTTGTCCTTGACATCCTTGGACAACTCTTAGGTCTCTGCCATGGTGGAGAGTTTGGAATCTGATTGTTTGAAGTTTTCCTTCCCGTCCCTGCTGCCAAAAACAAACATCATTTGACCCCCACTAACGATTAGAAAAATCAAACGAATATTCTCTGATGGAAATCTACACGTATGGCCAGCTTTAGATGAAGGTAGATTACCTATGGCCAAGATCATGTGGGCCTGGCTACAGACTCATGATCCGCAGTGGATCGTGTTGGCCTGATGAGCGAACAGATGATAGACCACCCCTCGCAGCGAACTGCACCCGCGTCCATTAGACTTCCCCATTCACCTCTATGGGGCGCAGTGGCAGGAGATACTCCTTGCTGAACCTGCCACACCTCATTTTATTCACTTGTGTATGGGGCCATCCGGAGGTGACTGGTTTTGACAGGAGGCTGAGGAGAGGTACAAAATGCAACTAATTTGCTGCCCGTGTGAAAGGGGACTAATGCTTTCAGTCATACATGAGCCGTTCTTGTTACCATAGCAACCCGTTTCCACCATTTATTACAGCGGTGACGTTTGATGCATAAAAGAAAGAAAATCTCGCCTGTGATGACCTGAACATTCTGATTTTACAGCTTCCCTTCAATTATACTGGTGGGCCGACGTCTCACAATCACCCAAATTATACATTGGAGGTCATCAGAGGATTGCACATCACTGGTCGCCATGATCGTGACCTAGAGAGCCGGGACACCCCGACGGGATGAAGACCCGACAGCTGGGCCATCTTGCAGGTCGGGGGGGGGGGGTGGTATTTGTTTTGTCCCACAGCAAGTAGAAGTGGATATTTATTTTATTTCAGGTACTTATATAGCGCCATCCATTTACGCAGCGCTTTACATATATATTGTACATTCACATCAGTCCCTGACCCTCAAGGGGCGTACAATCTAAGGTCCCTAACTCACATTCATACATACACATACTAGGGCCGATTTAGACAGGAGCCAATTCACCTACCAGCATGTCCTTGGAGTATAGGAGGAAACCGGATTACCTCGAGAAAACCCACGCAGGCACAGGGAGAATATGCAAACTTCAGGCAGGTGGTGCCGTGGTTGGGATTCGAACCAACAACTCTAGTACTGCCAGGTGAAAGTGCTAACCATTAATAGTAGGGATGCACTGAAATTTCGTAGGCCGAAATGAAAAATAAAAGCACCAACACAGGTGCCGAAAAAACCCCGCCCCTCGCCGTCGCTTGGTAGTTCTCAGCCTTACCTGAGAAACCATCAATCCGGGCACTGGGTATAGAGATGAGTGAAGGAAAGATGGCCGCCGCTCATCTCTATGCCCTTGGTGGACCGGAGCAATGTCACTTCCTGTTCCAGCCATTTTTTTTTTTTTTTTTTTAAAGCACTAGATCAATGCTTTTTTTTGCATCTAATGCTTTACATTGCAGAGGAGAGATGTGGGGTCTTATTGAGCCCATATCTCTCCATAAAGAGGACCTGTCACTAATTATTTCTATCACAAGTGATGCATGCATTTCTTGTGATAAGAAATATATATTTATTTATTACAGGTACTTATATATCGCCATCAATTTACACAGCACTTTACATATATATTGTACATTCACATCAGTCCCTAACCCTCAAGGGGCGTACAATCTAAGGTCCCTAACCCTCAAGGGGCGTACAATCTAAGGTCCCTAACCCTCAAGGGGCGTACAATCTAAGGTCCTTAACCCTCAAGGGGTGTACAATCTAAGGCCCCTAACCCTCAAGGGGTGTACAATCTAAGGCCCCTAACCCTCAAGGGGCGTACAATCTAAGGTCCCTAACTCACATTCATACATACACATACTAGGGACAATTTAGCCAGGAGCCAACTTGCCTACCAGCAGGTCTTTTGGAGTGTGGGAGGAAACAGGAGTACCCGGAGGAAACCCACGCAGAATAAAAGTGATTAAATATTTTTTTAAAGGGACAGTGCAAAAAAAAAAAACATTAAATAAAATAAAAAAGTTTAAAGTGCCCCTGTCCCCCCAGGCCATACCCACATAGGTAAATGGTGTTCAAACCACACACGTGAGGTGTCACCACAAACATCACAGCAAGAGCAATAATTCTCACACTAGACCTCCTCTGTAACTTTACACTGCTAACCTGTAGAAATTATTAAAGCATCACCCATGGAGATTAAGTACCGCAGTTTCATGCCATTCCACGCGCAATTTTAAAGCGTGACATGTTGGGTATCTATATACTCGCCGTAACATCCTCTTTCATATTTTCCAAAAAAATTGGGGTATATATATTGGGGTTTTTTTAATCAGTGTATTTTTTTCCAAAAAATATATATTCCTTTTTAAAAACTGCGTATTTCTGTTTCGGTTTTCAGCCAAGTGCATTTTGAATTTTCGTTTTCGGCACCAGAATTTTCATTTCGGTGCACCATTATGTATGATCGCCTGCGTTTTCCTGTGTGCCATGTCCAGTCCAGGACACAGCGATCTCCACTTGCTTTGGGATCGCGTGGCGAGTGGCTGCATTCTGAACACGGGAGGTCGGCCACTGAGCAGTTCAGCACAGGCACCATTCAGACAAAAAGAAAAAAAATTCAAACTCGACACTCCAGCGCTCAGAAAATGATAAAAGCACTCATCGCATAAACGGAATATCGCATAGTCTTTTCACATCCAAAACTGGAAAGACGTGACGGTGTAGCCCTCCTCAGATCCCGATTTCCCCAGAAATCCAACACTGTACTAAACAAAAAAACAGAGAGGGTGCAGACGCCTAGCGCATTATCCTTGACACTTTATTAGAGGAGATAAAAGACAAATGTTATACTCACAATCCAAGTGAGTAAAAGGCATGTACAGTTGTGTTCAAAATAATAGCAGTCAGACATCACTAACCGGATCAATCACTGTTTTTGGTAGAAATGATATTTCTACATGGCAAATAATTTCCTAGCAGGTCTGGTAGAGTAATAGAAATCCAACAGACCCAACAGTCATGACATGATGTCAGGATCCAGGTGTTCTGCGGCATCGCGTCGGGCGGCGCATGCGCAGAACACCAACTCTCTCTACCCGGCGGGCGGTAGGACATGGCCGCGCATGGCAGCGGCGGGGTTCGCGCATGCGCACTCGGGATCACGGACGCGCGCCTGGCACCAATGACAGCGGGAGGCGGGCTATTTAAACGTAGGAACAGGTATGTTAGTTGCCGTTTGGTCTTGTGTCCTGTTCCTGTGTTTCTGTATACTCCGTTGCCGACCTCTGCTTGTTCCTGATTCTGCTCTTCTCCTGTTTAACCCCTGGCTTGCCTGACTACTCTTCTGTCTGATCCCTGGTACTGTATTTGCCCGCATCCTGCTGAACCTGGCTTGTGACCTGACCATTCTTAGCTCGCTCCTCTGTACCTCGCTGCCCGCATAATACCGACCCGGCCTGTCTGACCACGCATACCGTACCCGACCATCCATCCATCCGGTTTGGATCAGACCCGTGTATCTGTCTGCCTCTTCCAAAGTAGATTCCGTTCCTGCACTCCCCTGTCAGTATTCTCTACCACCGCAGGACGCACTCGGGGGTCGCGACCTGGTTTCAGTCTGCACCAAGTCCATCCCCACCATCAGGGGCCCTGGTGAACAGCAGGCTGGGACTTAGACCCCGCGCCCTGAGAGCGTTCGTGCGGTGGGCTGCTAGAGACTCTGCCAGGCGGCATAACAGTACCAAACGGCCAAAAATGATGGAACCCGGAAGAGGACCTTCCCCCCTGGAAAGTATGTGCCAGCATCTGGCGGCTCTTACTCAGGCGGTAAGGGCGCTGGAGGAGGGCTATAATCACCTGGATGGTCGGATCCAGACCCTAACCACCACTATTTCAGCCCCCCAAGATCATAGTCCCTCAGCTCCGGCCAGTGGTACCCCTGAAACCCTGGCCGGACCAGCAGCACCTACACCTACTCTTATGCCAGAACCTCATGTTCCTGTCCCAGAACGATTCAGTGGGAATCGCACCAAGTTCAGAGCATTCCGTAATGCCTGCCTGTTGTACTTTAGGCTCCAGCCACGTACATTTGCGACAGAAACTGTGAAGGTTGGGTTTATTATTTCTTTGCTACTGGACAAACCCCAAGAATGGGCGCATCGACTATTAGAGATCCAGCAACCACCTCAGCTGGAATCTGTGGCAGCATTCTTTGAAGCGATGGGCCTCCTTTACGATGACCCCGAATGAGCAGCATCAGCCGAATCGGCCCTTCAGTCTCTCAGGCAAGGTCGTAGGCCTGCAGAGGAGTATGCGGGTGAGTTCAGGCGGTGGATGGGAGACACGCAATGGAACGACGCTGCCTTGCGCAACCAGTTCCGCATAGGCCTGTCTGAGTCCCTGAAAGACGAACTAGCCAGGGTAGGCATACCAGCCACACTAGAAAAACTCATGACCCTGGCTATTCAGATCGACCGACGCTTGCGGGAACGCAGGATGGAGAGGTCAGGCCAGGGCCTGAGGCCTGCTTGGATGTTACCCCATGCTTCAAGACCAGTCAGTAGCCCTACTGGGAATCGCAATCCAGAACCCCTGGATACACCGGAACCAATGCAAGTCGGGCTAGCTCGTCCCTCCCTAACACCTGAAGAGCGTCAAAGACGCCGCCACAACAACCTGTGCCTCTACTGTGGGGAGGCTGGCCACATGGTACGTTCCTGTCCGGTGAAGGCTAGTAAATGCACTTCTGTTTACTCTGCCACACCTACTACAGCCAGTCACAATGTCAATTATTTAGCGGTACCCATTTCATTCCAGCTCCCCGGAAGGGTCGTGACGGCAACAGCGATCATTGATTCTGGGGCCTGTAGCTGTTTTGTGGATCTGGACTTCGCGGATCGATTCCAGATTCCCTTACAGGTTAAAGAATGTGGGTTTAATATTTTCTTAGCCGATGGATCTCGGATCAAGTCTGGGGTGGTGGACCGGGAGACCCCGCCTCTCTGTGTGACTATATCCAAGACTCACCGAGAATTCTTGTGTTTGAATGCTATCTCCTCCCCTCTGTTTCCAATTATTCTGGGGCTTCCGTGGCTGCGAGCCCACGACCCCCAGATTAATTGGAAAGCCGGTACCCTCCGGTTCGGCTCTCCATACTGCCAAGAGCATTGTTGTCCACATGAGCCGGAGGCCCCACGCACACTATTCTGCGTAGATGCTGACATGGAGCTGACACAACTCGTCCCTTCAGTTTACCATCAATACCTTGACGTATTTAGTAAGCGGGGAGCTGACAATCTTCCTCCGCATAGGGCCTACGACTGTCCAATCGATCTGCTCCCGGGATCTGAGGTACCTTTCGGGCGGATCTTTCCTCTGTCAGAAAAGGAACTGGGGGTACTAAAAGAATATATTGAGGAAAATCTTCAGAAGGGGTTCATACGCCCCTCCACGTCCCCGGCCGGGGCGGGTATTTTCTTTGTTGAGAAGAAGGATAAATCCTTAAGGCCCTGTGTGGACTATAGGGAGCTTAACAAGATCACGGTAAAGAACCGTTACCCACTTCCTTTAGTACCAGAACTGTTTCAGCGACTCAGGACTGCATCTGTTTTTACGAAGTTGGATTTGAGGGGGGCTTACAATCTGGTCCGTATTCGGGAGGGAGATGAGTGGAAGACTGCCTTCCGTACTAGGTTCGGGCACTTCGAGTACCTGGTAATGCCCTTCGGTCTGTGTAACGCCCCCGCCACCTTCCAGCACTTCATTAACGATGTGTTCAGGGACTTCTTGGATATCTTTGTGGTCATCTATCTTGATGATATTTTAATTTTTTCTGCATCTCTGGAGGAGCATAGGGGTCACGTCAGGGTAGTGCTGGAAAGGCTCCGTTTGCATGGTTTATACGCAAAGGCAGATAAATGCAGTTTTGAGCAGCACAGTATCCCCTTCTTAGGCCTAATTATTTCTACTACTGGAATAGCGATGGATCCACAGAAGATCTCCGCAGTTCTGGAATGGCCGGTGCCGTTAGATAAAAAAGGGGTTCAGCGGTTCATTGGCTTTGCCAATTTTTACCGGAAATTCATTAGGAATTTTTCAGGCCTGGTATCCCCCATCACGCAACTTACCAAACAGGGAGTGCGTTTCAAGTGGACATCTGAGGCGCAAGAAGCCTTTGAGTCCCTAAAGAGGTTATTCACCCAGGCCCCAGTATTGAGCCATCCTGATTCTTCACTACCCTACATCTTGGAGGTGGATGCATCCGAAAACACGGTTGGGGCTGTGCTTTCCCAAAGGAAGGGCATCAAGGAACTGATGCATCCCGTGGCATTTTTCTCTAGGAAACTGTCTTCGGCCGAAAGGAACTATGACATAGGGGACCGAGAACTCCTGGCCATCAAAGCAGCGTTGGAGGAATGGAGGTACTTGCTGGAAGGAGCCGTGCACCCGATATTGATTTTTACGGATCACAAGAACCTTGAATATTTAAGAACGGCAAAGCGCTTGAGACCAAGACAGGCTAGGTGGGCACTTTTTTTCTCTCGGTTTGTGTTTCATATTACTTATAGGCCTAGATCAAAGAACACGAAACCAGATGCTCTTTCGCGTATGTTCGAAGACCCAGAGGAGGCCCACAAACCTGACACCATCCTGTCGTCTGGTAATTTTTTGGCATTACAGACTGAGCTACGTTCCCAACTACAGGCAGCATCCATTGGGGCTCCAAATGTTCCAGGGGTGCCGCTACAGAATAGAGACGGATTATGGTGGAAAGAAGGACGAATCTTGGTACCTGACGAATCTCGCACCACGGTCTTGGGTCATTGCCATGACCATCCCCTGGCTGGCCACTTCGGGACCCGGAAGACGTTGGAACTTCTACAACGTATGTTCTGGTGGCCCAGCATGTCCAAAGATTGCGAGGCTTACGTAAAGACCTGCGCGGTCTGTCAAAGGAATAAGCCTTCTAGGAACAAGGCTTGGGGGCTCCTGCGACCCTTACCCATACCTAACAGACCGTGGGAAATGATTTCAATGGACTTCATTGTGGAACTTCCTCCATCTCAAGACCATACCGCCATTTTCGTGATTGTGGACCGCCTATCCAAGATGGCCCACTTCGTGCCTCTCAAAGACACACCATCCGCTGCGGAGACAGCGCAAATTTTTGTGAGAGAGGTGGTGAGACTCCATGGAATTCCTAAGGATATAGTTTCGGATAGGGGTGCCCAGTTCACCTCCAAATTTTGGAAAGCACTATGCGAGACCTTGGAAATCAAGTTATCTCTCTCCTCGGCATATCATCCACAGACCAATGGACAGACCGAACGTACGAACCAGACCTTGGAACAATATCTCCGATGTTATACATCATTTCTTCAGGACGATTGGCTAACTCTTTTACCACTGGCCGAATTTGCTTACAACAATGCAAGCCACTCGACTACTCAGCAATCCCCATTTTTTGCCAATTACGGCTTCCACCCGACCTTTTTACCTGACACAATTCCTGAGAGTTCGGTGCCAGCTACACAGGACATGTTGCACTTCCTTTCTGCAAATAATAGGGTCTTACAAGAGGCAATCCTGAAGGCCCAGGAGGGCAGTAAGAAAGCCTTTGACAAAAGGAGAAGAGGGGAGCTTATGTTACACCCAGGGGACCAGGTCTGGTTGGCCACAACAAACCTTAAGATGACATGCCCATCACGGAAATTGGGACCAAGATTTATGGGCCCATTTCAGGTAAAGAGGAAGGTTAACGAGGTGGCGTACGAGCTCGTACTCCCGGAATCCTTTCGAATTCACCCGGTATTTCATGTATCTCTGTTGAAACCCGCGGCACCGGACCCATTCCCGAACCGGAGATCTAGGCCTCCTGACGCCATAAACGCTGATGGGGAGGAGGAATTCGAAATTGAGACAATTCTAGACTGTAGGAAGAGGGGAGATCAGACCCAGTTTCTCATTAAGTGGAAAGGGTATGGTCCAGAGGAGAACTCATGGGAACCCTCCCAGAACATTCATGCCTCTAGATTGATTCGGGATTTTTTTGACAACCACCCATGCAAGAGAACTGTTGGGCATCCGGCGGCTGCCCGTAGGGGGGGGGGCAATGTCAGGATCCAGGTGTTCTGTGGCATCACGTCGGGCGGCGCATGCGCAGAACACCAACTCTCTCTACCCGGCGGGCGGTAGGACCTGGCCACGCATGGCAGCGGCGGGGTTCGCGCATGCGCACTCGGGATCACGGACGCGCGCCTGGCACCAATGACAGCGGGAGGCGGGCTATTTAAACGTAGGAACAGGTATGTTAGTTGCCGTTTGGTCTTGTATCCTGTGTTGCTGTATACTCCGTTGCCGACCTCTGCTTGTTCCTGATTCTGCTCTTCTCCTGTTTAACCCCTGGCTTGCCTGACTACTCTTCTGTCTGATCCCTGGTACTGTATTTGTCCGCATCCTGCTGAACCTGGCTTGTGACCTGACCATTCTTAGCTCGCTCCTCTGTACCTCGCTGCCCGCATAATACCGACCCGGCCTGTCTGACCACGCATACCGTACCCGACCATCCATCCGGTTTGGATCAGACCCGTGTATCTGTCTGCCTCTTCCAAAGTAGATTCCGTTCCTGCACTCCCGTCAGTATTCTCTACCACCGCAGGACGCACTCGGGGGTCGCGACCTGGTTTCAGTCTGCACCAAGTCCATCCCCACCATCAGGGGCCCTGGTGAACAGCAGGCTGGGACTTAGACCCCACGCCCTGAGAGCGTTCGTGCGGTGGGCTGCTAGAGACTCTGCCAGGCGGCATAACACATGCATGCTGCTGATTCTGTGTAATTGAATCACTCATTGAAAGGGGCGTGTTCAAAATAATAGCAGTGTGGAGTTCTATTAGTGAGGTCATTCATTCTTTGAAAAGCAGGTGGCAATTATTGCCCTTATTTAAGGAAGGAAGGCAGCAAATGTTGTACATGCTGGTTACAGTGCATTTCTCTCTGAAATTCTGAGGAAAATGGGTCGTTCCAGACATTGTTCAGAAGAACAGCGTACCTTGATTAAAAAGTTGATTGGAGAGGAAAAAACATATAAAGAAGTGCAGAAAATGATCGGCTGCTCAGCTAAAATGATCGCAAATGCTTTAAAATGGCAACCAAAACCTGAAAGACGTGGAAGAAAGCAAAAAACTACCATTGGAATGGATAGAATAGCCAAAATGGCGTGGACTCAGCCAACAATCAGCTCCAGGAAGATGAAAGAAGGTGTGATGTTCCCTGTGAGGACTGTTACAATTAGAAGACGCCTATGTGAAGCCAAGCTATCTGCAAGAAGCCCCCGCAAAGTCCCGCTGTTGGAAAAAAGACGTGCTGAAGAGGTTACCATTTGCCAAAGAGCACATTGACTGGCCTGAAGAGAAATGGCGCAACATTTTGTGGACTGATGAAAGTAAGATTGTTCTTTTTGGGTCTAGTGGCCGGAGACAGTTTGTCAGACGACCCCCAAACACTGAATTCAAGCCACAGGACACTGTGAAGACAGTGAAGCATGGTGGTGCAAGCATCATGATATGGGGATGTTTCTCATACTACGGTGTTGGGCCTATTTATCGCATACCAGGGATCATGGATCAGTTTGAATACATCAGAATACTTGAAGAGGTCATGCTGCCTTATGCTGAAGAGGAAATGCCCTTGAAATGAGTGTTCCAACAAGACAACGACCCCAAACACACCAGTAAACATGCAACATCTTGGTTCCAGACCAACAAGATGGACGTTATGGAGTGGCCAGCCCAATCCCCGGATCTTAATCCAATAGAAAACTTGTGGGGTGACATCAAAAATGCCGTTTCTCAGGCAAAACCAAGAAATAGAGAAGAACTGTGGAATGTCGTCCAATCATCCTGGGCTGGAATACCTGATCACAGGGGCCAGAAGTTGGGTGACTCCATGCAACACAGATGTACAGCAGTTCTCAGAAACAGTGCGACTACAACCAAATATTCATGAAGTCATTCAAAGGAAAGCAAAATCTTCAAACATATTTCAGTTTATATAGTGAATGTTTGAGTTTGTAAAGAAGAATACAAACACTGCGATTTTTTTTGAACTGTCTAATATTCACTTTTCTTCAATTTATTTAGAGGAACAACACAAATTTGATGTATTTTTCTTCATGTTTTGATTTGGAATAGAATGTGTCGTGTTCCCAATGCATTTGTGTGGATGGAAATAAAAGCTATTAGAAGGATTTTCAGCTTTATTCACTTTTTTCAACACACTGCTATTATTTTGAACACAACTGTAAATGGCTAAAACACACAATGTGACGGTCCGCTCTCCACCTCCAACTGAAGACAGGATGAAAAAGACAGCGGATGCGTTTCGGGGGACCCAATCCCCTTCCTCATAGCTATGGCTGATGTCTTCCAGACCTCAACCTCCTTAAATAGACAGCATCAATTGATTTGACAACCCACCTACCATCAGTTGGTGGGAAAAAAAAAGGGGAGAAGGGAATTTTTTTGAAAGAGACATCGCCTTCTGACTATATAAACATAAAATCAACGGCACATGATATACAGTCCACCACGTACAATCAAAATATTTGCAAAGGATGCATAGATAAAAAATGATATCAATGGTTGTAGTAAAAATGATTCCGATAGCAAAGAGAGAAATCACCATTGTAGGCCCAACGCACTATAGTCACTCATCAGTCCTCTCCTCCATGTGACATATGTATAGACCTCCAATACCCTTCACTTACCCTCTATGGGGAGTATGTAATTATGCTAGTAGCGAAATATTACCTCTACAGCTGGTATCCAGGATGAAGATATAAGAAATTGTATGAATTCACCAGACACCTACGTTACAAGCTGGCCGACATCCCACACTGGTGTGCTTCCAGGTCCTGAAACACATGCCAGCTTGTCCCTGGAGTGTACCTGCCAGCAGTGGAGGTTCAGGACCACCTGACTGAAAGAGACAAAAGGATATTGCGCAGGATTGTGACCCAGAATAAGAAAACAACTACTACAAAAGTGACTGCAGAGCTCAATCTCAGTCTTCACGGGACTGAGATTGAGACCATCTACTGAATACATGGCAGCCATTGCTATCCACTGCAGATTGCTTTTCAGAGGTGCAATAGAGTGCACCTCGTGTAACATCATGTACCCTAAAATTTTTTACTGTGGGTTTTTTTTTTTACAGAAAATTTGTTTTTAAAGTGCCTTGAAAAAAGTTTTCATACCCCTTGAAATTTCCCACATTTTGTCATGTTACAAACAAAAACGTCAATGTACTTTATTGGGATTTGATATGATAGACCAACACAAAGTGTCACATAATTGTGAAGCGTAAAGAAAATGAGAAATGGTTTTCAACATTTTTTACAAATAAATCTGTAAAAAGTGTGGCGTGCATTTGTGTTCAGCCCCCCCCGGAGTCAATACTGTGTAGGACCCCCTTTTGCTGCAATTCCAGCTGTAAGTCTTTTTGGGGATGTCTCTCCTAGCTTTGCACATCTAGAGAGGGACATTTCTGCCCATTCTTCTTTGCAAAATCGCTCCAGCTGTCAGATTGGATGGAGAGCATCTGGGAACAGCAATTTTCAGGTCTGGCCACAGATTCTCCATTGGATTTCGGTCTGGACTTTGACATTCTAACACATGAAGATGCTTTGATCTAAACCGTTCTATTGTAGCTCTGGCTGGATGTTTCGGGTCGTTGTCCTGCTGGAAGGTGAACCTCCGCCCCGGTCTCCAGTCTTTTGCAGATTCTAACAGGTTTTCTTCTAAGATTGCTCTGTATTTGGCTCCATCCATCTTCCCATCAACTCTGACCAGCTTCCCTTCCCCTGAGGAAGAAAAGCATCCCCACCATGTTTCATGGTGGGGGTGGTCTGTTCAGGGTGATGTGCAGTGTTAGTTTTCCGCCACACATTGTGTTTTGCTTTTAGGCCAAAAAGTTAAATTTTGGTCTCCTCTGACCAGAGCCCCTTCTTCCACGTTTGCTGTGTCCCCCACATGGCTTCTCGCAAACTGCAAAAGGGACTTCTTATGGCTTTCTTTCAACAATGGCTTTCTTCTTGCCGCTCTTCCATAAAGGCCAGATTTGTGGAGTGCACAACTAATCGTTGTCCTGTGGACAGATTCTCCCACCTGAGCTGTGGCCATAAAAAACATCCACTTTGCTTGGCGTGAGGATCCGCCTGTCACCATGAATGGGGTTTGGAAGAATCTTTGCCCGCAGTTTGTTCATGAACTTGAGAAGATGGTAAGGAGTTCAAAGAGGCCTTCAACAACCTAGTGACCCTTAGCATGGAGCTGGATCTGCAAGAGGACGACTTCATTGAACTCCTTGCTGTGCAACACAAGGAGCTTGTTAATGAGGACCTGATGGAATTAGAGGCCAGCGAAAAGACGAAGAGAGCCAAGAGGAAGATGTAACTGAAGAACCAAAGAGATTCACAACACAGGAAACGGCAAGGGGATTTTCTTTACTTGAAGAGGCACTGTTAGTTTTGAGGCACAGGAGCCCAGCGTTGAACGATACATGAGGTTGCAGCAGCCGTTCAGAATGCCATCCAGTGCTACAGAGTCATCTATGATGAGAAAAAAAGAACTACTACTCAGACATTACTGGATCGTTTTTTCAAGAGGATAGACAGAACTGAATCCATCAAGAAACCTGTGTCATCAACATCAGGTGTGGGCCAACTTCCATCTTGCCCTCCATCTATTGGGGAGGACAGGTCCTGTATATAGATCAGGGTCACTGGGGAGAACAGGTCCTGTTTATTGATAGGGGTGATTGAGGGAGGACAGGTCCTGTATATCGATCGGGGTGATTGGGGGAGGACAGGTCCTGTATATCGATCAGGGTGATTGGGGGAGGACAGGTCCTGTATATCGATCGGGGTGATTGGGGGGAGGACAGGTCCTGTATATAGATCGGGGTGATTGGGGGGAGGACAGGTCCTGTATATAGATCGGGGTGATTGGGGAGGACAGGTCCTGTATATAGATCGGGGTGATTGGGGAGGACAGGTCCTGTATATAGATCGGGGTGATTGGGGGGAGGACAGGTCCTGTATATAGATCGGGGTGATTGGGGAGGACAGGTCCTGTATATAGATCACGGTCATTGGGGGGGACAGATCGTATTTATTGATCATAGTGATTGAGGGAGGAAAGGTCCTGTATATTGATTGGGGTGATTGGGGAGGAAAGGTCCTGTATATTGATTGGGGTGATTGGGGGAGGACAGGTCCTGTATATTGATCGGGGTGATTGGGGGAGGACAGGTCCTGTATATTGATTGGGGTGATTGGGGAGGACAGGCCCCATATATTGATTGGGGAGGACAGGTCCTGTGTATTGATCAGGGCGATTGGGGAGGACAGGTCCTGTGTATTGATCAGGGTGATTGGGTGAGGACAGGTCCTGTATATTGATTGGGGGAGGACAGGTCCTGTGTATTGATTGGGGTGATTGGGGAGGACAGGCCCCATATATTGATTGGGGAGGACAGGTCCTGTGTATTGATCAGGGCGATTGGGGAGGACAGGTCCTGTGTATTGATCAGGGTGATTGGGGGAGGACAGGTCCTGTATATTGATTGGGGGAGGACAGGTCCTGTGTATTGATTGGGGGAGGACAGGTCCTGTGTATTGATCAGGGTGATTGGGAGAGGACAGGCCCTGTATATTGATTGGGGGAGGACAGGTCCTGTGTATTGACTGGGGGAGGACAGGTCCTGTATATTGATCAGGGTGATTGGGGGAGGACAGGTCCTGTGTATTGATTGGGGAAGGACAGGTCCTGTATATTGATCAGAGTGATTGGGGGAGGACAGGTCCTGTGTATTGATTGGGGAAGGACAGGTCCTGTATATTGATCAGGGTGATCGGGGGAGGACAGGTCTTGTATATTGATTGGGGGTGGACAGGTCCTGTGTATTAATCAGGGAGGACAGGTCCTGTATATTGATCAGGGTGATTGGAGGAAAGTTTCTGAATACTGATTGAGGGAGGACAGGTCCTGTAACTTGATTGGGGTGACTGGAGCAGGACATGTGCTGTATATTGATTGGTGTGAGGTCAGGTCCTGCATATCGATCAGGATGATTGGGCGAGAACAGGTCCTGTGTATCGATCGGGGTGATTGGGGGAGGATAGGTCCTGGGTATCGATCGGGGTGATTGGGGGAGGACAGGTCCTGGGTATCGATCGGGGTGATTGGGGGAGGACAGGTCCTGGGTATCGATAGCGGTGATTGGGGGAGGACAGGTCCTGGGTATCGATCGGGGTGATTGGGGGAGGACAGGTCCTGGGTATCGATCAGGGGAGGACAGGTCCTGTGTATCGATCGGGGTGATTGGGGGGAGGACAGGTCCTGTGTATCGATCGGGGTGATTGGGGGATGACAGGTCCTCTCGGGGTGCCCGGACCGCACACAGGCCTACCCCTCACATGGCGCTCATGCTGCTTCCATTCCGGCTGGAAGTTTCTGAAGCCCGGCACGACCCCCGTGAGTCATCCCCCCTCCCAGGGCCCCCCTCACGATCTCGGCCTTTCACGACTACCTGACGCCCCCGGACTACAGAGCCGCCCACGTGTGCGCCAAAGAGCGGCTGGCCCCGCCCCCACAAGGCTTTCCCCTGGACGCGCTGATTGGCAGCGGGGTGGGGCCTGTAGCCCGGGCTCGGAGATGCCGCGCTCGGATTGGCTGGCGCGCTCCGTACAGTAAGCCGTGTGCCTGCTCCAGGCCGGACATCCAGCGTCGCCCGCCGCCCCGATCCCGCATGGAGGAAGTCAGCCGAGTGCCGCTGGCCGGCTGGGCCGCCGCCGCTACCGGAGCCACCGGGCTCACTGGACTGCTGCTTTACCGGCTGCTCCGGGGGTGAGTGTGGGGGAGGGGAGAGCCCTTTGTTATTGCTGGAGGAGGGGAGTGACCGCTGGAGAGCCGCTGTCACCATCGGGGCCGAGGAGGGGATTGGAGGGAAGACGGTCTATGGGGATCCTAAAGTAATGGGGGGGGCGTATGGTGGTCCTGAGGTACTGGAGGGGTCGTATGGTGGTCCTGAGGTACTGGGGGGGGGACGTATGGGGGTCCTGAGTACTGGGGGGGACGTATGGTGGTCCTGAGGTACTGGGGGGACGTATGGTGGTCCTGAGGTACTGGGGGGACGTATGGTGGTCCTGAGGTACTGGGGGGACGTATGGTGGTCCTGAGGTACGGGGGGGGACGTATGGTGGTCCTGAGGTACTGGGGGGGACGTATGGTGGTCCTGAGGTACTGGGGGGGGGGGGACGTATGGTGGTCCTGAGGTACTGGAGGGGGGGACGTATGGTGGTCCTGAGGTACTGGAGGTCCTGAGGTACTGGGGGGGGACGTATGGTGGTCCTGAGGTACTGGGGGGGGGGACGTATGGTGGTCCTGAGGTACTGGGGGGGGGGGACGTATGGTGGTCCTGAGGTACTGGGGGGGACGTATGGTGGTCCTGAGGTACTGGGGGGGACGTATGGTGGTCCTGAGGTACTGGGGGGGACGTATGGTGGTCCTGAGGTACTGGGGGGGACGTATGGTGGTCCTGAGGTACTGGGGGGGACGTATGGTGGTCCTGAGGTACTGGGGGGGACGTATGGTGGTCCTGAGGTACTGGGGGGGGGACGTATGGTGGTCCTGAGGTACTGGGGGGGGGGACGTATGGTGGTCCTGAGGTACTGGGGGGGGGGACGTATGGTGGTCCTGATGTACTGGGGGGGGGGACGTATGGTGGTCCTGAGGTACTGGGGGGGGGGACGTATGGTGGTCCTGAGGTACTGGGGGGGGGACGTATGGTGGTCCTGAGGTACTGGGGGGGGGGACGTATGGTGGTCCTGAGGTACTGGGGGGGGGGACGTATGGTGGTCCTGAGGTACTGGGGGGGGGGACGTATGGTGGTCCTGAGGTACTGGGGGGGGGGACGTATGGTGGTCCTGAGGTACTGGGGGGGGGGACGTATGGTGGTCCTGAGGTACTGGGGGGGGGGACGTATGGTGGTCCTGAGGTACTGGGGGGGGGGACGTATGGTGGTCCTGAGGTACTGGGGGGGGGGACGTATGGTGGTCCTGAGGTACTGGGGGGGGGGACGTATGGTGGTCCTGAGGTACTGGGGGGGGGGACGTATGGTGGTCCTGAGGTACTGGGGGGGGGGACGTATGGTGGTCCTGAGGTACTGGGGGGGGGACGTATGGTGGTCCTGAGGTACTGGGGGGGACGTTTTAGGGTACTGGGGGGGAGGTATGGGGGTCCTGAGGTACTGGGGGGGCGTATGGGGGTACTGGGGGAATGTATGGGGGTCCTGGGGTAATGGGGGGGCGTATGGGGGTACTGGGGGAATGTATGGGGGTCCTGGGGTAATGGGGGGGCGTATGGGGGGTCCTGGGGTAATGGGGGGGCGTATGGGGGTACTGGAGGGGATTTATGGGGGTCCTGAGGTAATGGGGGGGACACTATGGGGGTCCTGAGGCACTGGGGGGGGACACATATGGGGGTCCTTAGGCACTGGGGGGGAATGTATGGTATCTTGGGGTGATGGTGGTCAGTCATTGGGGGTTATTTTAGTGTGGGGTGTATTTAGCAGTTATTATTATTGCTATCTGTGGGGTATGTTGTGGGATTGGTGGACAGAGCTCTGTCAGGGTAAGTAGGTGATGATGGCGGTAGGTGTATTGCTGTAAGGGGGGGGCTCGGTGAGCGTATTGAGGTCGGTGGGGGGGGCTCGGTGAGCGTATTGAGGTCGGTGGGGGGGGCTCGGTGAGCGTATTGAGGTCGGTGGGGGGGGCTCGGTGAGCGTATTGAGGTGGGGGGGGCTCGGTGAGCTTATTGAGGTGGGGGGGGCTCGGTGAGCGTATTGAGGTGGGGGGGGCTCGGTGAGCGTATTGAGGTGGGGGGGGCTCGGTGAGCGTATTGAGGTGGGGGGGCTCGGTGAGCGTATTGAGGTGGGGGGGCTCGGTGAGCGTATTGAGGTGGGGGGGGGGCTCGGTGAGCGTATTGAGGTGGGGGGGGGGCTCGGTGAGCGTATTGAGGTGGGGGGGGGGGCTCGGTGAGCGTATTGAGGTGGGGGGGGGGGCTCGGTGAGCGTATTGAGGTGGGGGGGGGGGCTCGGTGAGCGTATTGAGGTGGGGGGGGGGGCTCGGTGAGCGTATTGAGGTGGGGGGGGGGCTCGGTGAGCGTATTGAGGTGGGGGGGGGGGGCTCAGTGAGCGTATTGAGGTGGGGGGGGGGGGCTCAGTGAGCGTATTGAGGTGGGGGGGGGGGCTCGGTGAGCGTATTGAGGTGGGGGGGGGGGGCTCGGTGAGCGTATTGAGGTGGGGGGGGGCTCGGTGAGCGTATTGAGGTGGGGGGGGCTCGGTGAGCGTATTGAGGTGGGGGGGGGGGGCTCAGTGAGCGTATTGAGGTGGGGGGCTCGGTGAGCGTATTGAGGTCGTGGGGGGGGGGCTCGGTGAGCGTATTGAGGTCGTGGTGGGGGGGGGGGCTCGGTGAGCGTATTGAGGTCGTGGTGGGGGGGGGGGGGCTCGGTGAGCGTATTGAGGTCGTGGTGGGGGGGGGGGGCTCGGTGAGCGTATTGAGGTCGTGGTGGGGGGGGGGGGCTCGGTGAGCGTATTGAGGTCGTGGTGGGGGGGGGGGGGCTCGGTGAGCGTATTGAGGTCGTGGTGGGGGGGGGGGCTCGGTGAGCGTATTGAGGTCGTGGGGGGGGGGGCTCGGTGAGCGTATTGAGGTCGTGGTGGGGGGCTCGGTGAGCGTATTGAGGTCGTGGTGGGGGGGGGGGGGGCTCGGTGAGCGTATTGAGGTCGTGGTGGGGGGGGGGCTCGGTGAGCGTATTGCGGTGGGGGGGGGGGCTCGGTGAGCGTATTGAGGTCGTGGTGGGGGGGGGGCTCGGTGAGCGTATTGAGGTCGTGGTGGGGGGGGGGCTCGGTGAGCGTATTGAGGTCGTGGTGGGGGGGGGGCTCGGTGAGCGTATTGCGGTCGGTGGGGGGGGGGGGGGCTCGGTGAGCGTATTGCGGTCGGTGGGGGGGGGCTCGGTGAGCGTATTGCGGTCGGTGGGGGGAGGGGGGCTCGGTGAGCGTATTGCGGTCGGTGGGGGGGGGCTCGGTGAGCGTATTGCGGTCGGTGGGGGGGGGGCTCGGTGAGCGTATTGTGGGGGGGGGGGCTCGGTGAGCGTATTGCGGTCGGTGGGGGGGGGGCTCGGTGAGCGTATTGCGGTCGGTGGGG
Source organism: Staurois parvus (assembly GCF_062004578.1). Taxonomy (NCBI): domain Eukaryota; kingdom Metazoa; phylum Chordata; class Amphibia; order Anura; family Ranidae; genus Staurois; species Staurois parvus. The sequence goes on from NW_028320147.1 coordinate 29,514, forward strand.
GGGGGGGCTCGGTGAGCGTATTGCGGTCGGTGGGGGGGGGGGCTCGGTGAGCGTATTGCGGTCGGTGGGGGGGGGGGCTCGGTGAGCGTATTGCGGTCGGTGGGGGGGGGGGGGGCTCGGTGAGCGTATTGCGGTCGGTGGGGGGGGGCGCGCGGCGGCTTGGTAAGCGTATTGTGGGGGGTGGGCTCGGTAAGCGTATTGCGGTCAGTGGGGGGGCTCGGTAAGCGTATTGCGGTCAGTGGGGGGGGGGGCGGCTCGGTAAGCGTATTGCGGTCAGTGGGGGGGGCTCGGTAAGCGTATTGCGGTCAGTGGGGGGTGAACCTATCTATACACATAGTTTGCCGTCTTGTTCTGGGGATGAACATGTCCTGTTCTGTATAAGTTCTGGCAGCTGCCTCTGCGTGTCCCGTGGTTCTGTGCTCTGTCCGGACGCCCGGAGATGCGTGTGCTGCACAATGTGGGTTTCCATAAGTCCTTGAATAAATAATGCAGACTGTCTGTGTTGCGGCTCTATAGTGACACGGAACACGTGAGCGGAGTTTTGCAGCAGTTTGCTTGGTAGAGGTTTGTATTGTATGTGTCCGGCGCTCACGCTGTGTCCTCTGACCGCATTCCTCGGTATACTATGTGAAGCCACACAGTTGGTTTTGTTATGTAATAATTGTGACTCCCCTGCAGAGGATCTGACTGCAGGTATTGCTCGGCTACATAGAAGGGATTCTATACATCTTGCTGTGCGGTTTAAAGTGATTCTAAAGGCTACATTTTTAATTTTTTTTTATAGAAAAAAAATAAACATGTCTCTACTTACCTGCTGTGGTTTTGCACAGAGCAGGCTGGATCCTCCTCTTCTCGGGTCCCCCGCAAGCTTTCCTTGCCCCTCCCTACTGTGCAAACCGCTTGCTATGGGGGCACCCGCTGCTCCGTGTTTTCATTCACACATGGAGCCATGGCTCGGCCCTGTCCCTTCTTTTTATTAGCTCACTGGCTGTGATTGACAGCAGTGGAAGCCAATGAGAAGAGGGAGTCCCGGGATAGCTGAGACTAGTGCACAACACTGGATTGAGAGGGGGGCTTAGGTGAGTTTTAGAGGAGGCTGCTGCACTGAGAAGGTTTTTTACCTTCATACATAGAATGCATGAAGGTAAAAAAAAAACCTTGAGGGCCAGTTCACGTTACATGTTTCATTTTTTTTTTTTTTTCTGCATCCAAAACGCACAGGTTATATGGTTGTCATAGTTCACACCAGTGCTTGCAGTTCCAGGGCGTTTTGTAGAACAGGCTGCATTTTTCCTGCACAGAACTGTACTGGAACACGGTAAAACGCATCAAGAACACACTGGAACGCACTTGTCTCTACTTAAAGCGGAGTTCCACTCACCTATCAAAAAATAAGTCAGCAGCTACAAAAACTGTAGCTGCTGACTTTTAAAAAACAGCCACTTACCTGTCCCTCGGTCCTGCAGTGTTTCCCCCGCAGCCCGTTTCACCGGCTGTCCTGTATTCCAGGAGGCCGGCATCTTCAGTGTGGGCACCCGGCTGTGATAGCTTCATAGTTGGGTACCCACTGCACATGTGCGAGTAGTACTGCACTTCATGAATGGTCCTGTAGTCTTCTGGGACCTGTCACGTGTTCCAAAAGACTACAGGGAGGGAGGACACCTACCTAATGCCTAGGCGATTGGACCGGAACTGGGAGCGGGTACCCGCAATCCCTCCGCTCCCCAACCGTGCCAATCCTTAATGGGGAGCGAGGAAGCAGTACCTAAAACAGAACTTCCCCTTTTGGGTGGAGCTCCTCTTTAAATAGGAGAGAGGGGGGGAAACGGAATGCGCCAAAAACTCGTCAAAAACACGTGTGCAGAACGCATCTGGACTGCGTTTCTATAGTGTGAACCATCCCTGAGACTTTTGAACCACTTTAACTGCAGACTGGCAAACCACTGTGTAGGGATTGCACCCAGTTAGTCAGGTGCTCCTCTACTTGTTCCTGCCTGGACAGTGTATCTCGGGCCAATTCACATCTATGCACAGGTAGTGCAGCCGTCTGACGTCCCCCTGCTGAGTCAAAGATGGTGCTGATTGTACGTCTCCAGCGATCGTGCAGCAGTGGGTGTGTTAGACCCAATGCAGAGAGACCACTGCTTCCAGGGAGCGAGGGTCTATCTCTGCAGCATGCCTGCAGGGGACAGTTTTTTTCTAAGGAAAGTGAACTGTAAGGTCAGGTTCATGTTTGTGCTGTAAAACGTGCGTGTTAACCTGCCTTGCTTTAAAGGATAAGTTCACCTTTTTAAAAAAATATTAAAAGCACTTTTTTTGCAGGTAAAGCAATCAGGAAGGAATTTTGTTCCCTTGCAGGAGCAAATTGGATCATGCTTTGCTGGGTTTTTTTGCCTTCCTCTGGATCAGGGGCGGACTGACAACTCATAGGGTCCCTGGGCAACTGGGGATCATGGGGCCCCTGTGTCCTTGCCCACACTCAAAACACACCCAAAAAAGCCTATAAAAGGTACCAGGGGCATTTTATAGGGCCCCCTTCTGACCCCGGGCCCTCGGGCAGTGCCCGAGTGCTCGAATGGTCAGTCCGCCCCTGCTCTGGATCAATCTTGGGTATAGGATTATAACTTTTTTTTTTTTTTTTTTTTTTTTAATAATGGTTGAACTGGAGGGACTTTTGTCTTTTTTCAGGCAGAGTAACTATGTAGCTACCATTGTGCTCACCAGCGCCTTCATAGTTCATTAAGAACTACAAGTCGTCAGCTGCAGTGGATGATGGTCCTTGTAGTTCATTCACTGAATGAATGATGTAGCCTGGTGGGCAGAGCCCTGCACAGCTGCTTTTTTTTTCTCTTTTTTTTTTTTTTTTTTTTTAAATATATATAATACATTTTTTTTCTTTTATTATTATGACTGGGTGCAGGGAGAAGATCCCTGGCCCACTGTCACATGGGAGAAAAGGGAGATAGTGAATATTGTTACACCTTCACGCCGGCCGCACACAAATTTGCGGCCTCCCGGTGTCTGGGCCTAGACGCCGAGTGGCCGCACATTTGCGTCCAGGTAAGAAAAAACATATGTGCTGAGAGCGCACACCCTGCGCGCTCCCAGCACACATGTCCGGTACTCACGGAAAGGTCCCGGTCTGCTCTTTCGATCGGGACCTTTCCTGATCATGTGACCGCCGTGACAACATGGCGGTCACATGATCCCTAAACCCTGAAACTTTTAAAGGGCCAGTAGGCGCCGGCGGGAAGGGGTTAAATGCGGGTGCAACATGTTCCCAAAGGTGAACCTATCCTTTAAAGTAGAGTCCCCAAACATAAAATGCATAAGTGCCTACACCTCTGTATGCCTGTTCCGTTGAACTTCAAAGAAAGATTCATATCCTACATTTTAATTGAATGTACTGATCCGATGCTTACAAACTTGCAGAGGCGATATCTTCTTCCAGGTGTTGGTCTTCGGCCGGCCTAATTGGCTGGCATAGGATGATGTTACTTCGTGCATGCGCAGGCATGCAGTCATCTTCACACGCAGGCAGGGAAATGTATTTTATTGCAGAAGAGACATTGCGTGACTCTTCTGCATTAAAGAGTCTGCCTGTTTCCAATTGTTTTTCTTGGTGTTACTAGACCCGCAACAGTAAAATCATATGCAGTAAAGCATGCTTGCTATGCTCACTGTGGAACCTCAATCCTTAATCCTCTGCATTGTGTAAAAAGGCTGTTTGATCCTGTCTTCTCTGCTCCTCCCCTTCTACTGTCCTCAATCCATCTGCTGATAGAATAGAGCCTTGGGGGCAAGCTGCACATGCTCAGTTTGGAAGGTATTGCTAGAGTTGGTTTTTTTTTTTTTCCTTGGGAAAGTGCATGTGATCGGCACAGGGCCAATCAGCACTATCCAGACAGAGGGTCCAGGGTTGTAGAGCCACATGGGACAATCGAAAGAATAAAAACTCCTCCTTACAAGCTTTAACCAGTGCTCTGCTGGACACTGATAGAAGTCACAAGACTGCTATATACTGCTGATGAGAAAAAGTATTAAACAGTTTATACTTCCTGAAATAATTGCATTTCAATGCACTGTGGGAGACCAGATAGTGTTCCTAACCCCAGGTCCCTTTATTCATTATAAGTTCACTTTAAGAAGCTGGCCACTGATGTTGTCTATATTTAAAATGCGGTGTGGATTTCCATGGAAAGGAGGATTGGGATATGTGATGAGTGATAAAGAAGAGTCAAGTAGTAATTCTATTTATTTTGTAATACACAGTTCTGCAGCCTCCCTGGCGGTATTCCCGAGTGTAGCTCGGGGTAAAGTTTCAGTACCACAAGCGGTAACCCCGATCTACACTCGGGAATACCATGCGGCGCTGCTCCGGGATCTGTTCTTCTCTTACCTTGTCCTGCGCGCCCGTGATGTCCCTCCTGCAGTGTCCCCTGTAATGTCCTCCGGCGGATGCCGGCATCTGTCTTCTGAGTTCCATTCTCTGTGACGTCCGGGGGACGATATGGCGGGAAATTTGAAAATGACAAAAAAGTGACATTCACTAAAATCACATAGTAAAACATTCCTGTATCAAACTATTTCACATACATTTTGTCCCGAGTGCTTTGTCCGGCGCCCTGCCTACATTTTTACTGGTCTTTCTGCCTGGAAACTGAGAAACGTCCATGGCGTCCAAAAAGCGTCCCTTTAGGTCAAAAGCGGTTTTAGACCGGCTAGAGAACAGCGATAGTAAATCAGAACCACTTGCAGAATTGAGTGATAATGATTCGTGGGGGAAATTCCTCATCAGACACTGAAAACGATTCTGCGACTGAGCTCAGCGATGTGCGAACTTGGCGCTCTATTTCAAATTTCAGTGTTTTTGGTTGGATTATATTTAATTACATTTATTATTTTTTTATAATTAAATTATTTATGATTTCGTGTTTCAAATTTTATCCTACCCGGGATGTTTACTAGACTCTTGTTCGGACAGATTTCAGTGAGTTATTCCTAAAAATTACAGCCTACAATAAAAAAACTACATATTTCCATGCAAAAAAATGTACCGCTTTGAGCACAGAGATATGGACATAATCAGACCGCTAGGGAGGTTAATGGTGGCAGTTTCAGATTAGGAGGGAAGTCTGCTTTAGTGTCCTTTATGTGGCCATTCATATTCAATAAGCTGCCAATGCACATAATCAAAACAAAAACCACACCTCATCATTTGCAATGCAGCAAACTAAAATGAATGGCAAAATACAAATAGCTCAGCTGGTGCTTGTTTCGCCTATAAACTATATATATCAAAGGTGAGGATTCTTAGTCATGCTGACATCACTAGTTCTTCCCTCAGTGGAATAAACTTTCAGACAAGTGACAACATAAAGTTGTGTGCAAGTATTTTGCGAACTGTTTCAACTTGTCACTGGGTGAGTGATCAGCTGCTTGAGGTTTTTTTCAGGCAGACTTGCCAGCAGTACTGCAGAAAAGCTTTCTATGGCCTCGCGTACACTGGGCTTAGGGCCTGTTCACACTGGGACCTATGTTCCCATGCGGTTTCCCGCACCACAGTCCAATCGCACTGCCTCTGCAGCATGTGTCAATACAAAGTAACCTCTTGACGCCGGCTGAACGCAAATGTGCGGCCTCCCGGCAGCTGGGCCTAGACGCACATTTGCATTCTATTAAAAAAAAAGACGTGCTGAGAGCGCGCGCCCTGCGCACTCCCAGCACACATGTCCGGTACTAATGGAAAGGTCCTGATCTCCTCTTTCGATCGGGACCTTTCCTGATCATGTGACGGTGTGTCACGGCGGTCACATGACCCTAAACCCCGCCCCACCTCCCGGCTTCTGAAACCCTTAAAGGGCCGGGAGGCGCCAGTGCGAAGGGGTTAACGGCACCAAAGCTGCAGGTTGCAAGTGCAATGTGTTTGCCCGCACCAGATCGCATGGTACAAAAGTACCATGCGATCTGGTTGCAGTGCATTTTTAAAAAGTAGTACATGCACTACTTATGGTACTGTGCGCTTTCAGCCCATTTAATGAACGGGATTAAATCGCACTGCATGTAAATTGCACAGCAACCACCGCATTCCTGTGCAATTCACATGCAGTTTCTAGTGTGAAAGTTCATTTATTTCAGTAATGCAACTTAAAAGGTGAAACTAATATATGAGATAGACTCATTACATGCAAAGCAAGATAGTTCAAGCCGTGATTTGTCATCATTGTGATGATTATGGCTTGCAGATCATGAAAACTCCAAATCCTCAATCTCAGAAAATGAGAATATTACATGCAATCAATAAAACAAGGATTGTACATAGAACAATATCGGACCTCTGAAAAGTAGAAGCATGCATATGTACTCAGTACTTGGTTTGGGCCCCTTTTGCAGCAATTACTGCCTCAATGCGACGTGACATGGAAGCTATCAGCCTGTGGCACTGCTGAGGTGTTATGGAAGACCAGGATGCTTCAATAGCGGCCTTCAGCATTTCTGCATTGTTCGGTCTCATGTCTCTCATCTTTCTCTTGGCTGAGATAGACTCATTGCATGCAAAGCAAGATAGTTCAAGCCGTGATTTGTCATCATTGTGATGAATATGGCTTACAGCTCATGAAAACCCCAAATCCACAATCTCAGAAAATGAGAATATTGTGAAAAGGTGGAATATTCTCGGCTCAAAGTGTCCCACTCTAATCAGCTCATTCAGCCATAACAGCTGCAAAGGGTTCCTGAGCCTTTAAATGGTCTCTCAGTCTGGTTCAGTAGGAATCACAATCATGGGAAAGACTGCTGACCTGACACCATCACTGACACCCTCCATAAGGAGGGAAAGCCTCAAAAGGGAATTGCAAAAGACTTTTGTCTATGGCCTGCCTTACTCCATTTGGCAAAAGTTGATCCTTAAATTGACTGTTGGATGAAGGGGCCCGGTGGAAGGCTGTTAAACAGTACCTTCATCCAATTACCTCCAATCCCTCTTGTATCCCTCCTAGATTGTAAGCTCCAAGGATCAGGGCCCTCCTATCCCTCTTGTATTGAACTGTATTGTTGCTGTATTGTCTCCCGTTATATTGTAAAGCGCCGAGCACACTGTTGGCGCCATAAATCCTGTATAATAATAATAATTAGATGCAGGGTCTGTGTGAGGATGGCTGTCAACATACATTAGCCTGGCAGTGTTGGCTTGGAGGGAGAAATCTGTGTAAATGGCCATTTTAAGATTAGTTTGTGTGATAGATAAGATGAATAGAACTGTATTTTCACATAAAAGTTGCATTGTTTTTGGCTTCCTCATATTTTTGGAGCTGGTTTGTTAGATTTTGGAAAGTTGTTTTTTTTTTCTTTTTTCAGTAGCTGTGCTCTATCCGTCACAAAGAAAATATTGCCTCTAGATCTTCCTGACTCTGATGCCAAGTGACCTGGATAGCATTCAGGGACCGTGCAACAAAGCCTCTTGTGTCTTACATCTGTCGGGGTCTTTCCAGTAATAACAGTTGCTACTGTGCATCTGTCCGGGGAGATATCATGCTAAATTTGGTTTGGAGGAGCTCAGACTCTCTGACGGAAGGAAGTACAACTCTCAGCAGGCTTAACTAGAGTCACTAATTGCTGTAAAGTGCGGGAAAAATGTCCTTAAATTTAAAGGAAATCTTGTAGTGAATAAAAATGATTCAAGCTTGCAAAGGCTAGGCTCATACTATGCAGGCTTCCAGGGCTGCTGTACCTGTGCAAACACGGAAGCCTGCATAGTATGAGCCTAGCCTTTGCAAGCTTGAATCATTTTTATTCACTACAAGAGGTCCTTTAAATGTAAGGACAACATTTCCCGCACTTTCAATTGAATAGGATACTGTACCTACAGGAAAAAAGGCCCCTGCACCTTTTTCCATAATTGCAGCCATAGGGAAACCTCCTAGAGCTTTATAGTTCCCAGCATGGGAAACTGTGTTGTGGTTTCCAGTGCATTGGGGTGCCATTGAATTAATGGCACCCCCATGCTTCTGCAAAAAGCAGCACAATTTTTTTTTGTGGGAAAATGTGCAATTACACGCAGTCCCACTCCTACATGTAGTGTAAACCTAGCCGAAGTGCATGTTTAAGTCTGGATTCACACTGATGCGGTGCGGAATTCGCAGCTTTTCAGTGTGAATTCCTTACCGCATCACAATCGCACCCTGTTCATACGAACTGATGCGGATGTTTGTGGTAAGTTACCAACACCCCAACATCGGTCTGCAAAACACGGCGCGATGTGCAGAATCGGATCGTATAGATGTGAATATGCGATTTGTTTCTAGTGCAGACTAAAAAAGGGTCATGCACGTTTTGGGTGCAATGTGATTTGAGCCATACATAATGGATGGCTCTAATCGCACCGCATACAAATCACATGCGATTTGTACAGGAATGCAGTGTGGTTCCTGTGCAAATCACATGGGATTTACCGCACTGCTGTAGTGTGAACCTAGGCTAATGGTAAACTGCCCTGGGAGCAATAATGTAGGATGGCAGTACTGCACCCTTCTTTTAACCATTTGCCGCCCGCCCTATGGCCGAATGGCGCCCGGCAAATGTCATCAGCGTTCCAGGTGGACGCCCTCCCTCACATGTGCAGATTGAGCTCCTGCAGAGCCGCGCAGCGGCACGATCTGTCACCGGCCGTGTGACACGGCAGATGACAGATCTGAGTATCAGCCCCCCTTGCCGGTACCATGTGACCTGCTGTGACCAATCACAGCAGGTCACATGACAGTTGTATACAATGGATGGCTTCATTCATGCCACCCATTGTATACTAGTGTCTAGCTGTGAATGGTCACAGCTAATCACATGCACATGTCATGTGATTAGCTGTGGCCAAATCACAGCTAAGCACCAAAAAAAAAAAAAAAAAAACCCTGACTGAATTGTCATTCAGGTAAATGCTTGCTTATAATAAGCAAAGTAATTCTTTGCTATAAGCAAGTTATGTAAAAATAAAAAAAAATAAAATCCTAATCACTTCCCCAAAGTAGTACAATGTTACTATGGTAACATTGTACTACTTTGGTCATAGTGAAATATATGAAAAAAAATGTAAATATATATCATTTTTTTTTTTTTTCATACTGTCACCAGTCAGTGTCCCTGATCACCGCCATGCCAGTTATATGATGATGCTGTACTGCACTGGTGACAATATGTAAAAAAAAAATAGTGAAACTAATTTTTTTAATTTTTTTTTTTTTTTTCATTTTCCGAAAAATTATGACAAAAAATACAACTTCAAAAAACTCGCCATGCCTGTTATGAAGTACGTCGGACTGTCTACTTTGCAAAAAGGGGTCATTTGGAGGATATCTGTACTGTCCTGACATTTGGGGGATATCTGTACTGTTCTGACATTCTTAGACCTCAAGAAATTAGATTGGCTGTCAGTACTTCAGGATTGATCAATATTCAGATCTATCCCATAGTTTGTGAACTCTATAACTTTCCTACAAACTAAAAAACACATTGTAATTTGGGTTATTTTCACCAAAGACATGGAGCAGAATACATCTCGGCCTAAATTTATGAAGAACAATTATTTATTTGCAAACTTTTATAACCGAAGCAAAGAAAAACGTGTTTTTTTTTTTTTTTTTTTTTTTTTTAAATTTTGGTCTTTTTTTTTTTTTTTTTTTGTTAATTTAGCAAAAAATAACCCCAGTGGTGATTAAATACCACCAAAAGAAAGCTCTAGTTGTGTGAAGAAAATGATAAAAGTTTAGTTTGGGTACAATGTTGTATGACCGCGCAATTGTCATTCAAAGTGTGAGAGCGCTGAAACCTGAAAACTGGCCTGGGCAGGAAGGTGTAAAATTGCCCGGTATTGAATTGGTTAAAAATGCTATTTGTCCGCAGGGTGGTTTAAAAAAAGAAAAAATTATTTATTTATAAATTTATATCGGATTTTGATTTTATCAGATTTATTTTAATAGATGTTTAATCCAAAAGCATTTTATCTAAAGATATTTTTCTATTTAGGATACATTAATAATTGAGTTTATTCAGCATGAAATGGATCTTAGTTATGTAGCATGAGGCGGTATATTCAGCAATATTTACATTTTTGGTAAACTCCTTCAATGAATCCCAGCTGAGATCACATGCACTGCACTGATGCATTCGCACAACTTCACAGTAACCATGAGAAAAAAACATTTATATTGTAAAGCGCTGAGAAAACTGTTGGCGCCATATAAATCCTGTATAACAATTTAATAAAAGAATTTGAGTCGTTCTCCAGCTATGTGTGATTAACCTAAAATCTTTTCTGATATCGCTGTTTTACTAACCTGACTAACCTAAGGAAACCTTCATTTGGTTTGCAAATATTAAAGATTCTAACTACCAGCAAGAATGAGTCGGATTCCTTACATTTAAAGAGAACCTGTCATTTTAGATCCATCATGGCAGCATCCACTCACTTGCTGCCCCCACACCCCTCTCCTTGTGTCACTGCCGCATCACCAGCCGTCCCATTAAAGTGAATGGGACTGTCGGTGAGTCAACAGCGGATCAGAGGAGGAGGAGGAGCTGCTGCAGGACAGAGATGACAGGTGCTCTTTAAAAATCATTATTTAAATCGAGACTTTTCACTGGTGATTTAAATCAAATCCACCCTAGTTGTCTGGCTTTCTGCTGTCAGCATGAGACATTGGACCACAGAGATTGTGCACTAAGCTCCTGGTCTGCCTATCAGGAAAATAGCCGCAGTGTTTGCACCTTCAAAAATAAGTGTGTAGTGGAAAGTCCTGTTTGTTTGTCTCATGGCGGTTTCACCTGAAAGTGGTTGTAAGCCCTTACATATTCACAGTGAAGTGTCCGGCCTCAGGTGATGTACAAATCCTCTTACTTAGGTTATAACTGTCTATCTGCAGTCTTCTCTACATCCTGTCAAGGTCCAGAATTTATAAAGCTTATATGAGCTTTCAGAAAAGGGACGGAGAGCTGAAATTATACTCTGCATATCTGAGCCAATAGAGCACTGAGAGCTGATTGGAGGGAAGGGACACATTCCCCTTCACACAGTAAACAGAAACAGACCTGAGGCTCTCAATCACAGACTGAGTGCTGGAGATCCCTCTCCTGTCACCTTCTTTCTCTTGGTGTCAGAAGGGATTCTTGCTGATAGCAGAGGAATGAAGCCGCAGACAGAAATGATACTTTGTGTTCTGTATTAAGACAAGTACACACCATAGAGGGATATGCTTTGTTCATATTTCATGTCTGAGGGTTACAACCACTTGAAACACTTGCCTACCGGGCACTTGTACCCCCTTCCTGCCCAGGCCAGTTTTCAGCGTTGTCACACTTTGAGTGACAATTGCACGGTCATGCAACACTGTATGCATATGACATTTTTATCATTTGTTTCATACAAATAGAGCTTTCTTTTGGTGGTATTTACTCGCTGCTTGGTGTTTTTTATTTTTTGCGCTATAAACAAAAAAAGCAAACATTTTGAAAGTGTTTTCTTTGTTTCTGTTATAAAATGTTGCAAACAGGTAATTTTTCTCCTTCACTGATGTGCGATGATGAGGCTGCACTGACGGGCACAGGTGGGCGGCACGGCTGGGCACTGATCATCACTGCCAATCCCTCCTCTGACAATTGCCGGTTACCGGCAGTACTTTCCTCACGTTGTCACAGCATGAGGAAAGCGCAGCCGATAACAGCAACTGCACTTACCGGTGATCTGCTGTGTCATTGGACACGGCTGTGGTAAAAGGCCTCTGAGATTGGCCTCTTACCACTTCACATGATCAGCTGTGTCTGTAGGACATGGAGATCGCCGGGGGCACGAGGGAGGACGTCCTATGACGCCCTCCCAGAACAGGCCGGCCGCAGTGATGCAGTCATTCAGCTATATGCAGTCGGTAGGTGGTTAAATGGCGGATGACGCTTTCTGCATGTTTGTTCTTTAGTACAAAGTGAATTTTCCAGCCATGCCTTTCCTTTGTGGTTAGAGACTTTTTTGTGGTACATTGGTGAAAAATATTAAAGCCGGACATCCTTTGTTTAGAAAAGGAAGTCAACCATGGCGTCCTGCACATTACTTACCTGAAAGTAGCAACCAGCGCTTACAATTTAGGGGCTGATTCTTGCCAGCAGCTGCGTTATTCCATAGCCACTGGTGTGCTCTGTGAAGGGAGCAATGCTGGTGCTACTTTAACAACCTTTTTGAAATGTCACAAAATGACATTTCATTCATCTGTAAGCAGGTCTGAATGTGGAGTAGTGCGCTGCAGCTTGTCCTTTCTTCAGCACACACCACTGCAGTGATGGGAACTACTCGAGGCAAAAAGGTCTGGTCTTTGCTTTGGCCATACCTGCCCAGCACAGCCCAATGCATATGGTGTGAATGGGTCCTTTTAACCACCTCCCACCCGCCATCTAGTAATATGATATAGTAATATGACGGACGCAAGGTGGTTCTCTCGTTCTGGGAGGATGTCATATGACGTCTTCCCACTTTAACCGTGCATGCGCGGCTCCCTGAGCGCTGTGTCCCTCGGACACAGCGGATCACTGATCCACGGAAAGGGCCGAAGATGTCAGCTTGGTCATGTGATCAGCTGTGTCCAATCACAGCTGATCACATGTAAACAAGGAAATGCCGGTTATCAGCATTTCTCTCCTCTTGAGCTGTCACACTGAGAGGAGAGACGGTAATCGGCATTCCTCCGAGGGGACAAGTACACTGATCATCAGGGCACTGATGATCAGTGTGCCCTGATGATAAGTGTAGCCCCAGCAGTGCCACCTGTCAGTGTCCATCAATGCCAGCTGTCAGTGCCATGTGCCAGTTCCCATCAGTGCCTACCAGTGCACATCAGTGCCACATATCAGTGTTCATCTGAGCTGCCTTTCAGTGTCACCCATCACTGCCACCTATCGCTGCCTGTCAGTGCCGCCTCATTAGCACACATTAGTGAAGGAGAAAAATCACTTATTTCAAACATTTTATAACAAAAACTAAGAACAAAACGTTTTTGTTTTCAAAATTTTCAGTGTTTTTTGGTTTGTTTAGGAAAGGAAAAAAAAAACCCTGAGGTGATTAAATACCACCAAAATAAAGCTGTATCTGTCACAAAAAAAGATAAAAATTTCATTTGGGTACAGTGTTGCCTGACCGCGCAATTGTCATTCAAAGTGCAACAGCGCTGAAGGCTGGAAATTGGCCTGAACAAGAAAGGGGGAAAGGGGTAGGCGAGGGGTTAAAGTATACTTATTCGTTTAGGGCAAATCAGCAGATGTGTTCTAACCCCTTCATCCCCACCAATGTATATTCTCCTTTCCTGTGATCCCTTTTGTTCAGGGCCTAAGAAATTATCTGATACTGGGGGGGGGGGTGTATTAGGCCAGCATGATCCATGTGATGCTGGCCTAATAAGTACTGTCACACATGGCTAGTCCATAGCCTTCTGCAAGCCCCAGCTGTAGTGACTGACCCCCGGCTCACATCTATGCGGCCGTGTTTTGCACGGGTATGAGAGCCCATTCATTTGAATGGACTCCCGTGCCCCGTGACACGCAGGGAAGAAGTCCCTGCACTTCTTTGGAAAACGCAGCCCCGACAGGAACCTCGGTTCCCAATACGGTTGCGTTTTCCAGTGCGGGCGGCGTACCATTAGAACTAATGGCACCAGCCTGCGGGTCCGCATTTCTCTGTGTGGGAGGTGCGGCTGCACGGATTTTTGTGCGGATCCGCAGCGGCACCACCTGCACAGATGTGAACCTAGGGTCATGGGTTACACCGGGCTTACCCTTCACTCCCAGTGGGGGAGCAAAAGGAAGGTGCGTAAACGCTGCTGAAAAGGGCTACATTTAGGCCAACCTGTTTAATCCCTTTACGCTGGCCACACACAAATGTTTGGCCTCCCGTCGTCTGGGCCTAGATGCCGAGCGGCCGCACATTTGCGTTCAGGTAAGAAAAAACCGTGCTGAGAGCGCGCACTTCCAGCACACCTGTCCGGTACTCACAGGTCCCGGTCTGCTCTTTCGATCGGGACCTTTCCCGATCATGTGACGACGCGTCACGGCGGTCACATGATCCCTAAACCCCGCCCCACCTGTCACGCCTCCCAGCTTCTGAAACTCTTAAAGGGCAGGAGGCGCCGGCGGGAAGGGGTTAACCTGTAAATCTTTGTCTGTGGGTACCTATAAAGTGACCCTATACTGAAAAATAAAGGGTAAAGCCAAGTTGTTAAAGACCGTAAATACTTCTTACCACTGCCCTTGGCACCAGACATTATTCTGATCTTGAGAAACTGACACTTCAGGAAGTATCGTTCTCCGGAGTCTTCTTTGTAGCTCTTGCTAGTTCCTCCTGCTGACCTTCATATCTGGACGTAGTAATGAAGTAATGAGTGGAGGTCTGGTGGAGAAACCAATAACAGGCTGCAGAATCCCCCAGGAGATTGACTGACTGTCCCTGAAGTGTCTGGGGGTTTTTGTTTTTGTTTTTTAAACCATTGCTTAAAGTTTTTTGCTCCGTCTTATTTTCCTATTGGTTTCACAATAACCTGCACGCAAGCTACGTGTCTCAGCAGTGAGATTTCTCGCTGTGTTTTGGCAGGCTTGAGCATGTAACTTGCACTGTAAAGTTAAAATTTTTTAATTTTTTACCGCTGCAAGTTCATGCAAGCGTCCTGTCATGTCTGCTCTGGGCTGGGGAAGTTTTAGACAGTCTCCCTCCAAGTGGAAGTTTTATTTTAGTTTTCTTTTAAGGAAGAATCTGTTTATTGGTTACTGCATCTAAATTCCCTTTTAAATTAGGCCGTTACTAAATTTTAATTTTTTTTATTTAGAATATTGAACAGCGGGCTTGCACAGGTTCACTCCGGCTTGGCCGGAGCATGATTGTATTTGTGGTTTTAGGTGCGCTTCCTTTTGAGTGCATCAAAGGTGCAGCATGCAGGACTTTGATGCATTTCAGGAAAATGCACAGTCTAATAGAATTCGGAGGGAATGCTCCTAAAACCACGAACCCGCTCTAATTATTCTTCCTCCAAAACTGTGTTTTTTATGAATACCTCAAAGGAACTGTTCAGAATGGAATTATATGAGCTACGTTTGCAGGTTCTAAATGGTGCAAACTCCACATCCTCACTAAGGCTGGGTACACACAGACCGTAAACAATCCATTCTGCAGGAACTGGACAACTTGGCCCGTGTACAGCTCCCTGATCAACTTCTGCTGAATGAGAATGCTGAAAAACCAGCATCCAATCAGTACTGGCAGGGAATGGCCGATCAGTGTCCAGGCGGGCAGCAGTCCCACTGTCAGAACACAATAGCTTAGTGGGGAAGACTGCTGTATCACTTGGTATGGCGACCTCCCACTTTGTGTGTATCTAGCATTAGTTTCAATTATTTTACCAGGGAAAATTGCAGTCCTTCTGCCAATGTTTTAGGTCCGTGGTCTCCAAACTGTGGCCTTGGTGAGTTGCGGTCCTTTGCTTGCCTTTATCCGGCCCTTGCGACATAACGCCTGCCACTGACAGCACCAGTGATGGCATAACGCCTGCCACTGACAGCACCAGTGATGGCATAACTCCTGCCACTGACGGCACCAGTGATGGCATAACTCCTGCCACTGACGGCACCAGTGATGGCATAACTCCTGCCACTGACGGCACCAGTGATGGCATAACTCCTGCCACTGACGGCACCAGTGATGGCATAACTCCTGCCACTGACGGCACCAGTGATGGCATAACTCCTGCCACTGACGGCACCAGTGATGGCATAACTCCTGCCACTGACGGCACCAGTGATGGCATAACTCCTGCCACTGACGGCACCAGTGATGGCATAACTCCTGCCACTGACGGCACCAGTGATGGCATAACTCCTGCCACTGACGGCACCAGTGATGGCATAACTCCTGCCACTGACGGCACCAGTGATGGCATAACTCCTGCCACTGACGGCACCAGTGATGGCATAACTCCTGCCACTGGCGGCACCAGTGATGGCATAACTCCTGCCACTGGCGGCACCAGTGATGGCATAACTCCTGCCACTGACGGCACCAGTGATGGCATAACTCCTGCCACTGACGGCACCAGTGATGGCATAACTCCTGCCACTGACGGCACCAGTGATGGCATAACTCCTGCCACTGACGGCACCAGTGATGGCATAACTCCTGCCACTGACGGCACCAGTGATGGCATAACTCCTGCCACTGACGGCACCAGTGATGGCATAACTCCTGCCACTGACGGCACCAGTGATGGCATAACTCCTGCCACTGACGGCACCAGTGATGGCATAACTCCTGCCACTGACGGCACCAGTGATGGCATAACTCCTGCCACTGACGGCACCAGTGATGGCATAACTCCTGCCACTGACGCCAACTTTTTGTCCCTCTATCATCAAGGATCAGGCATGGTTTGCTTCCACTGGGTACAGTAAATTTATGGGCCCCCCCCCACAAATAGAGCTTTCATTTGGTGGTATTTGATCCCCTCTGCAGTTTTTATTTTTTGCACTATAAACAAAAAAGTCTTCGGTTAGAATCCCAGCCACGGCACCTCCTGCCTGGAGTTTGCATGTTCTCCCTGTGCCTGCGTGGGTTTCCTCTGGGTACTCCGGTTTCCTCCCACGCTCCAAAGACATGGTGGTAGGTTAATTGGCTCCTGTCTAAATTGTCCCTATTATGTGTATGTATGAATGTGAGTTAGGGACCTTAGATTGTACACCCCTTGAGGGTTAGGGGCCTTAGATTGTACGCCCCTTGAGGGTTAGGGACCTTAGATTGTACGCCCCTTGAGGGTTAGGGACTGATGTGAATGTACAATATATATGTAAAGTGCTGCGTAAATTGATGGCGCTATATAAGTACTTAAAATAAATAAAAAAATATATATATACCATATTTTTCGCTCCATAAGACGCGCCTAGGTTTTAGAGACAGAAAACAGGAAAAAAAAAAATTCTGAACGAATGGACTGCAGACATGGACAGCACAGGAGATGACCAGAGACTGCGGACAGCACAGGAGATGACCAGAGACTGCGGACAGCACAGGAGATGACCAGAGACTGCGGACAGCACAGGAGATGACCAGAGACTGCGGACAGCACAGGAGATGACTGCTGACCTTTTGGGGAGGAGGGGAGCGGGTACCTGAATTTGACAGGTACCCGCTCTTCTGCGGAGTTGTAATTTGATCTTACCTGTTCCTCTATCCAGCCGCACGCTGTCTTCCCCGCTTCTGTAGTGTGGGCGCTCGGCATGACAACCGGGTGCGCATGAGCGAGAAGCACTTGCGCTTTGTGATTGGTCCGGTGGCTTCTGGGATCTGTCATGTGTCCCAGGTACCGCCTTACCATTCACAAACAGCACCACTTCTTGCGCATGCGCACTTGGCACCCGGCTGTCATGCCCAGCGCCCACACTACAGAAGCCAGGTAGACAGCGCGCCGCTGGATAGAGGAACAGGTAAGATCAAAGAACAACTCCGCGGAAGTAAGAGTGGGTACCTGTCAAATTCAGGTACCCGCTCCCCCCCCCCTCCCCAAAGGTCAGCAGTCATCTCCATAAGGTCCCGCTGCAGAGCTGAGCGGCCGGCCCGGTATTCTGACACAGCGGTGGTGGAAATACCGGACCGGCCGCTCCATAAGACGCACTGACATTTTCCCCCCTTTTTTTGGGGGGGGGGGGAAAGTGCGTCTTATGGAGCGAAAAATACGGTATATATTTTTTGCAGCCCTGTAGCAGTACTTCTAATATAGGGCGATGGCCAAGCGGTTAACTGGGGATAATATTTTCCACAACTCATTTTCTGTCCAGCAGTTCTATAGAGGAAAACCTACAAAATGTGTTCTGGCTTTTGTCTGACATAGCGGTTTAAGGAGAACTGCAAAGTGGCAAAAATATTACATTGAGACTAGCCGGTCATTGTGGGGACTTCTGCATATGTAGATGCGAATCTTCTTTGTCATGTTTAATCTTAATTTTAGATGTTACCTTTTTAAAAATAAAAATAAAAAATTTGTCTTGGAAGTGTGTTGCTTTTTCAAGAGTTAAAGAAAAAGATTTTAGAGTTTTCCTCATAGTATCTTAGAAACTCCCGTGTGACTTGTGCTGCTTTCTGTTTTATAGGAAACGCCCAACGCATTTGAGAGTGAACTGCTGGTTTTGTAACCAGAATACAGTAGTGCCCTATGGCAATCGTAACTGCTGGGACTGCCCAAACTGTGAACAGTACAATGGATTTCAGGAGGTAAGTGCACTGGTAACAGGTAATCTTCAGAAATGTCAAACTACAACAAAGACATTCCCAGCTCAACTTACAACCCAGCCTACAACAAACCAAATTGTCTTGTCTAAACAGTTCATGTTAAAAACAGGGGTTTCGTTGTCACACATTTGCAAATACACGTGTAAGCTGCAGGGCCACTTCACGGCACCCCAGTGTTATCTGCAGTCCTAACTCAATAAATTTTGAGAGCCTCCATGGCAGGAACACATATATTTTATGAATATAGCGAGCGCTCAGAAAAAACAGCTGCTGAAACACTCCAAGGAATCACTGGACCTCACAACAGAAACATTAAATATATATAGTGCAGCGCTGTATAAAATAGTTCATAAAGTCTTTTCACAATAAAATCGAACATGTGCAGGCCTCCTCCTCATTAGGTGACTGGAATCAAACAGAAAAAAATGCGCACTCACCGACCGCACATTTTAAATGCGCCTGTGTGTGATTTTATCCAGAAGACCAGCCAGGCATGCAGCTCCAGAAAACACATGGATCATCCCTCTTAAACACTGACATCAGCCTTGGGTGCAGCAATATCTCCAGATCCAGAGACCCTCTCGCCCCAAATGATAGGTAGACAGGGATCCCCCTTCTGGTTCCAGGTACCCCAAAAGTGGTAGGTGTAGATCTGAAACCCTCCAACAGGAGAGTCAAAGAAAAGAGGGAACGCCAATAGTGTAGTAGGCTCAAAACTTTATTAGAGCAACAATAATAAAGCCAGGGTCACATGTGCATACAGATACCATCGACCATTACGGGCTGGTAAGTGTGAATAAAGTAAACCATGTACTAACCCGGCAGAGGGAGGAGCCAGTAGCAAGTGTGACTTCCTGACCACTGAGACCATGAGGAGGTCCAGTGGTCTCTGATCTTTACCTCTGCCGGGTTAGTACATGCCTGGCTGGTCTTCTGGATAAAATCACACACAGGCGCATTTAAAATGTGCGGTCGGTGATTGTGCATTTTTTCTGTTTGATTCCAGTCACCTAATGAGGAGGAGGCCTGCACATGTTCGATTTTATTGTGAAAAGACTTTATGAACTATTTTATACAGCGCTGCACTATATATATTTAAAGGAACACAAATATTGCTCAGCATAAATGTGGACAACCCAACAAATTTGGCAGAAATCCTTTCAGAATCAACATTTTTCTATGGGAGGCTATGCTACAAATTACTCCCACAAATGCGGGCCATTGATTGCAAACAAGATTTGTTAAATTTGCAAAGTATTTTTCCTAACAAACTATTCAAGACCATGTTGCAAAAATGAATACACCCCAATGAAAGTCTTAGGAGCAAAGCTGAATTTTAAACAAAATCCTAATTAACAAGAATTCAGCTACAGGTGAGTCTAAATATTCATTAAACAGGTGTCCAATGGACAGTTTAATATAAAAGGGCGTTAATTAGCAAAGAAAACCCCCTCCAATTTCATGCTGTCAGCAATGGCACCACATGAAGAGAAATGTCACACAGCCTGAGAGAGAGATAATTTCTTTACATAAGAAAGGTGAAGGCTACAATAAGATCAGCAAAGCTTTACTTGTCAGTCAGAATACTGTAACAAAAGTAATATAAAAATGTAACAAAGATGGAACTGCAACCACCTCACAGAGACGTCCGGGCCGCCCACGGAAGTTAGCACCTCAACAGGAGCATATTCTGATGAGAAGGATTGAAGAAAATCACCATACAAGTTTACTGTAGTTAGCTAAAGAAGTAGAAAGCCAAACTGTGGTGATTGTTTCCTGTGACACAATACGGTGTACACTGCAGAAGAATGGCATGCATGGGTGTCATCCATGAAAGAAGCCTATCCTAAAGCCCATGCACAAAAAAGCCCACCTAGAATTTGCCAGGGCCCACGCTGAAAAAGACGACGACTACTGGGACTCTGTACTCTGTAGTGATGAGACCAAGATGAATGTTTTTGGAACTGATGGTTTCCAAACTGGATGGCGTCGCAAAGGTGATGAGTACAAAGAAAAATCCATGGTGCCTACAGTGAAACGTGGTGGCAGTGTCCTGTGAGGCTGCCGGTGTCAGGGAGCTGCATTTCATTGATGGTATCATGAATTCACAGATGTACTGCTCTATACTGAAAGAGAAGATGCTCCCATCACTCCGTGCCCTCGGTCGTTGTGCACTTTTCCAACATGACGATGATCCAAAACACACATCTAAGGCCACTGTTGCATTTCCGAAGAAGAACAGGGTGAAAGTGATTCAGTGGCCAAGTATGTCTCCTGATCTGATCCCAATGGAACACCTATGGGGAATTCTGGAGAGTTAGGTTGAGCATCACTCTCCATCCAGGATCTAAAAGAGGTTGTTCTTGAAGAATGGAAAACGATCGATGTTGCAATATGTCACCAACTTGTTCATTCCACGCCTAGAAGACTTGGTTGTCCTTACAAATCATGGAGGTCATACAGAATAAGAGATGCAGTAGTTCTTGTTGTGAGGTGTATTCATTTTTGCATCCACTAATTTGAGTAAAGCTGAGCATTTTGTAATCAAAGTTATATTAACCTTACTTTCATGTAATGGGTTAAACAAATGAAACTCAGTTTTGTCAAAATTCTGGAATTTTTTTTCTTGTGCTCGTTTGAGATATTGATAAAATCTTACTTTTCAAAAGTGGTGTACTCATTTATGCTGAGCACTGTACATAATGGATAGATTAAGGCCAGTTATGCCTGGAGGGAGCCTACCCCTCAAAGGCACAGGGGCACCCAGAAAATGGCACAATGACAGCAAAGGTGTCCAGTGTACCCCTTCACCAATTAACCCATGGTACAAACAAATGGCAACTTCCCCAGCCTATAATTGGCCTCAGAAATTAGTTTTTATAAACCACACTAGACTGCTTCAGGCAGCACAAGCTCAATGCTTTGATTAAGGTTTTATGGCCGGTTCACACCATGCCTGTACATGAATCACACAGGACCATGTGCGATTCACACCGCATGCAAAATGCACTCCATTTGCAATCTGCAGTGGGTGTCAATACAAAGTTAATGACACCCCAAACGGAGGTCACAAACAGTGCGTTTGTACCACACAATCTAGTAGCAGTGTTTTAAAATGTAGTACATGCGTCCATTCAAAATAAGAAATCGCACTGCACAGAATGCATGCCAATTGCTCAGGAACACGCAGTCCGATCCTGTGCGATTCATGTGCAGGCATGGTGGGAACCAGCCCTTACTAATGACCGGTGTCCACTGATATAAAAATTGTATTGTAAGAATTCGTGCTTTTGGAAGCCACAGAGGCCAACCAGTTGCTATTGGCTTTCTGACAAATTCAGACTGGCTGGGGCCATTTTTGAGGTGGAAGGGCTCCCAATTAACAGGAGAAAGGGGGGGAGTGATGGGTTGTATTTTCAAACTTGCTTGATTTGCCTGAATATGTCCTAAGTTGCAGTAAATGTAGGTTTTTTTGTTTTATATATATATATATATATATATATATATATATTCTCAAGTTGTCCTTTTTAGCTGACTTGTATCTCTTGGTAGGCTTAACCGGTTTTTTCTTTTCTTTATAGAATGGTGACTACAATAAACCTATCCCCGCACAACACAGTGAACATCTGAACCATGCAGTATCCAGTGGCAGCACGATCAGCGAGGTCACAAAACCGCAACAGTGGGTGAACTGTCAGCTTCTGCTGTGTAGGAAATGCTTCAATAATCAGAACACCAAGATAAAACAGCTGGCATCCTTCATTCCCAGGGAAGAGGTGGGTAAAGGCAGACTTAAAGGAACACTACACTGTAAACCAAAATACAAAAAATTATATTCACTTACCCAGGCATGCAAAGGACAGGATTTCTGAATATCTGATACAGCACTTAAAAGCACCCTCCCTCATACAGTTAGATCCATATATATTTGGACACAGGCACCATTTGTTTTTTCAGGTGTTTACCAAAGCATATTCAAGCTATAGTTCTATCATGGATTTGGGCTGAAAGTGCGAACACTCAGATTTAATTTGAGGGTATTTACATTCAAATTGGAGGAAGGGTTTATGAATTACAGCTCTTAAGAGCAGCCATCCCCCCCTTTTTTTTTTTTCAAGGGACTAAAAGTAATTGGACAATTGAATCAAAAGCTGTTTTATGGCCAGGTGTGGGCTACTCCTTTTGTTATTTCTTCATCAATTAAGCAGGTAAAAGGTCTGGAGTTGATTCTAAGTGTGCTATTTTCATTTGGAATCTATTGCTGTGAACCTACATCATGCATTCAGAGGAGCTGTCCATGCAAGTGAAACAGGCCATTGTAAGGATTCAAAAACAAATCTATCAGAGAGATAGCGACATTAGGAGTGGCCAAATTAACAGTTATGGGAGTTGGGGATGGAAGTGTTCAGGAAAGGTATGGAGATTCAATATATTCTGGGGAGGGGGATTTAAGCAAAGAGATTGGGAAAAAGGGGGGGCTTGAATCAAGAGAGAAAGGACATGGATTAAATTCAACACTGATGGCTTGTTGTTAGGGTCTCTGTGCCTCTTACCTTTTCAAACAACTCATTCAGTTTATAATAGAGATGACATGCAAAACGTTTGTGTATATGAAAAACATAAAATACCTTTTTTCTTTTTGTGATTATGTATTCTCTCTTCTGAGCTTCAAAAGGAGCTCATAGAGCAGGGGGAGGAGAAACAGCAGCACACTGAACTTCCCGGTGAATGGTTATTCATTGGGGGGCTATGTCTGCACAAATCTGATGTATTGTGCAAGAGCAGTCAAAGCACAGGTAGAGAACTGACCACAATGTACTCTCGTGCCTAGTGTGATCCCCCTCCCCTTCCCCCCCCCTTTCCTCCTCCCCTTCCCCACTCCCCCCTCCTTTCCTCCTCCCCCCTTTCCTCCTCCTCCTCCCTTCCCCACACCCCCCCCCCAGAGGGACCAGCAGGAACACTAGGTGTTTCACTCAAAGGAAACAATACAAAGAGAACAGGATACTTTCAGTAGTAGTACTTGGTACTGCAGAATCACATCAGGAATATGAAAAATTATCTTATAGTGGGGTGTTAACTTAAAATTACAAACCTCCATGGTTTTCTCCCTCTTCAAGTTTTAACAATGGTAGTTGTATAGATAACAATTTTGTCATGCTTGTCAGGGCTAAAGGCCTTTCGTTCACTGAAGATGCTCTCCGTTCTGTTTTTGACTTTCTGAAAACAGTGTATTTCCTTGCTTTAGCAATCATTTTGTTTTCTTGTATTAAAAATATACATTAATCCAAATACGCTTCTGCATGGGTAAGGGGTGTTTTATGGAGCAGGGTGTCCCCACCTTCCCTCGAGGATGCATTGTATGCCATGCAATCAGCCATGATCAGATTTGGGAGGCTAAGCTGATTTCTCTGTTCACAGGATCGATATGATGAGGAGATTGAGGTGTACAAACATCACTTGGAACAGATGTACAAACTGTGCCGGCCATGCCAAACTGCTGTTGAATTTTACATCAAACACCAAAACCGGCAGCTGAGGGCAATCATGCTGAACCACCGACTGCAACGAAGGGAGGTTGACAAAAGTTATGTACAGGTAGGCAGATGAGATGTTGCTTTTGAATTGAACATCTTTATGGTAGAATTACCAAAATGTTTTAAATACGTTTTTAACCAGCAAAAAAACAACCTGTACGAACGCTGGACTGGTCATCAAGGTCCCGGCCTGCCCCCTAAGTGACATGGGCAACTGGAGCTAAATGCTGCATTCCAGTGGCAGAATGTGATTGCTTGACTGTCAATCCAACATCACAATACCCTATTGCCTGGTAATAGTGGTGATCAGTGACTTATAGTGGGATTGTGATAATGCGGCGGGCGATCTGACACTGACACTTTGCGGGAACTGACCATCATCAATACTATACGCTGTCACTGTACGAATGACACTGACTGGGAGGGGGTTAATAGTGCCACACAACATTAAAGGGTGTTCTTTTAAGACTTTCACTGTTAAGGAGAAGGTGCCTATTCTTCATAACAATATTATATTTGGGTGGGGAAACTCTTTTGATCCTTGTAACAATACCTGTTAATTGAATGCCTTGTCACGTGCCTTTCAGAGTTTTGCCAGTTCCTCGTGGATGCGGGTTCCTGTGCCAGTCATTGTCCTGCGCTTTCTGGCATTCCTCAGCTGCATGTTCCTGGTGTCTGTGGCCTGCTTGGGTTCCAGGGATCTGTTCCCTCCTTCCTTGACAAAAACCTCCAGATTTGAAGCGCAGATCGGGAACGCCTCCAAGCCAGATATAAGGCAGCCCACTTTTTGGGAGGGGGTCCTTGATCTCCTCCCGGAGCATACGCTGGAGAGCATTAACGACGCATGGCACTTTGGGAGAAACCATCAAGTTGGCTTAGTGGTCTTGGGTCTCCTGGCTTGTGTCTTCGCCATGGTTTTAGCTGGTCGAATCAGGTCAGTATTTCTAATGTTTAATAAAATTTCAGGTATGTTCAATAGGTGCAGAGTACATTTTGGTCAACATAACCGTAAATTAAATTCTCATGATCCTGCAGCTCTGGCTCTCCTGTTTGTAGGGAGCACTCGACAGCAGCTGGGAATTCTGGGAGCCTTGACGGTACTCATAGGCTCCCATGGTCCAGCTGTTGTAAGTGCTCCCTGCATTAGCCACTCCCTGACACCAGGGAGCCAGAGCACGCTTTATACATGGTACCTGTCAGGTCTTATATTCATTTTGAATTTTCAAGCCTATAATTTTAGTTTTTTTTTTTTTTGTTTTTTTTGTTTTTTTTCAATCCTCTCTTGTAGATATGTCATCAAATAAATCTTATGTTTTTTGTTTTTTTTAAGGATGCGACGAGTTGACGCTTGTGCGTCCTTCCTTTGGACCCTGGTGATGGGCATCTATCTAGCAGAAACCTACCTTCTTAGTGAATCACCAAGCTGGCTGGACACTGCCAAGCTTGGCACAACATCCTTGTGTTGCCTGGTCGGTTTTGCCTCTGCGGTGGCCACGCGGAAAGCAACAAGTCAACGGAGACAGCGGCCACGAAGGTCAGATCAAGAACAGTGAACCCTGGGACCTGAAAATCACTCTTCCCACTGTCAGCTGTTCATTGTACATCTGTCCGCTCCTCCTCCTCCTCTCCTCCCGTCCATCACTGTCCTCCAGTCATCTCTGTGCTGTTCAGTATTAGAATCAGCCAAACTGTGTAGTGCCATTTTAGTGGTTTTATGTTAGGTTAGTTCCCAGCACTTCCTGGTCTCCTCTTATTCGTTGCCTGAATCTGCTATAACTAGTAATAGGACTGCCCTTAACAGGAGACCCTTCTCAGGAAATGTTCACCTTTCTGAAGGTTTTTTTTATATTATTCTAGGCTATAAATTTCCCTGCTTAGTTACCATGACTTAGAACCAATGCCCTAATAAATACCTCGGCTCTGGTATACACTCTGCCCAGGATTCAAGGACTGCAGAACGTAATGGAATCCTCTTCCAGGGAATAGAAGGGCATAGTCAAGGAGCACAAAAAATAAGTTCTAAAAAGAAAAGTAGAGCGTGACTACAATCTTGTTGAATAACGTGTACCTCCTAACTAAAGGTCTGCTGTCTGTGACCCTTATTGGGGAGATTTTTCTCTACCTTCTTGGACTAGGTGGCAACAGTCACCAGAGCAGGAAGAGGAAAATCTTCTTCAGAATATGGACACAAGCAACAGTAAATGTCTTGACCGTTTTATAAGTCTTCCAATTGCAATCCAAAACTACTGTAATATAAAGATTTTCCCCAGACCTCTACTTTTTAAAGTTAGTAACCCCCTCCCCCAGTACTTAATATCTTATACCTACAGTTGCCTTTCCATTAGTTCTGATTTTATCTTCAAGGGGTTCTGGCAGCTCCAACAACAAAGCCATGAAGTAAAGGAACCTAGCAGAGCTGTAACAATTCAGTTGTGACTCCTCCCATCCTGCTTTTTTGCCCTAGTGTTATGGGTAGCCTGGTTGGCCAGTAGGTTTGGGGGCGGTGGGGGTAACCATCCTAGCGCTGGATGCAACTTGCTTAGAGGTTTGAGTGTGGGTGGGGGTTTGAGTTCAACCATCCTAGCGCTGGATGCAAATTGCTTAGAGGTTTGAGTAAGGGGGGGGGTTGAGTTCAACCATCCTAGCGCTGGATGCAACTTGCTTAGAGGTTTGAGTGGGGGGGGGGGTTTGCGTTCAACCATCCTAGCGCTGGATGCAAATTGCTTAGAGGTTTGAGTAAGGGGGGGGTTGAGTTCAACCATCCTAGCGCTGGATGCAAATTGCTTAGAGGTTTGAGTAAGGGGGGGGTTGAGTTCAACCATCCTAGCGCTGGATGCAAATTGCTTAGAGGTTTGAGTGGGGGGGGGGGTTGAGTTCAACCATCCTAGAGCTGGATGCAAATTGCTTAGGGGTTTTTGTGGCCTCTGGGATGTGTGGAGAGAAAACAAGGAACATTATGTCTTTGCCTCTGCTGTTCCTCCAAAACGCAGCTAAAGGTAACACTACATGTACACTTTAAAGCCCTCCAGAGTGAGGCATAGTTGCATAAATTTCATCCCTGCTAATTAAAGCAATACGCAGCTATATTTTAATCAATGACGAAAAACTTATTTTTTTTTTTTTTTCTTTTTTTAATACTTGGAATCTAATTTTCTCTGTGATTTGTGTGTAATGCTTTTTTTACGCAATGTTTTTTTTATATTGTGGTTTTGAGGGCTGAAACTTAATTTTGTAGCCTATAATAGGGGTGAACTAGATGGTTTAATTTCAAATGTTTGTCCACGTGTGCCATTTTAGCATTAAGTGATAGGATCACCAAGAAGTGTGTCATATTGTGCTTATGGTTTCCTACACATCTGGTCCCTGCTGAGCAGGTGGATGATAGGTCCGTGTCCGCTCCACTTATGCAGGGTGGACACACAGTCCATTGTCCTCCTGTGGGCGATCAGGTGTAATTGGACCACCTGTCTGTTTACATCCAACTTTCATCCTGTCTGCTAGATGGGGAACGCATCCCTATCCATCTGGTTTTCAGTGGATAGATTTGAATCGGATGCAGGCAAGTGTAAATGAACATGTCCATTTACATCAGCCGCTCCATAGAGGGCAATGGATGGTCTGATCGAGTCCACCAGAAAAATGGGCAGGTGGACCCCTTTTGGCCTGCCCGTATGAATGGAGCCTAAAACAAATTTTCTTCAAATACTTTCTTGACCAGACATTTAATTCGCTGCATGTAATTCAAACAACATAAAACTGGGCTTGAAGTTTGAAAGACTAGTCTTAAAAGCAGTGTCCATCCAAAACTGACATTTTGGTTGTTTGGGTACTGGGGGTCATTTATCCATTTGGTTCTTTTGTTTCTTTCTGGGACTCCAGAATTAGGAGAAGTATGACCAAAGCTTTTATGGCCATGTTTTTCTGGGTCACAGGAGTGCACTTGTGCCAGCTTTCAACGGGCTAAAGTTCACTGCTGGTTGATGTCAGACGCTCCAGGCTTTGAAAGTATCGAGGATCTAAGTGGATCCCGACATTGTCTCGATTGGCAGCTGGTTCAGCTTCTCAGCATTCTGATTAGAGCCTAAGCCAGCAGCTTCAGCCCTCTTCACGGCCCAGTGAGCACCAGAGGGGCGGGGCAGAGCAGTGACTGACAGCTGCTGCTCTCTGCTCAGAATGGATGGAGAACTTGGCGATGTGATTGTTCACTTCTCTGGCTTATAGCTGGCAGGAGACAGCTGCAGCAGCACACTGCAGTCATAGAGGTGAGTATAGATTTTTTTTTTTTGTTTTGACTCCCATAGTTCTCCTTTTTTAAGACTTTTTGCTGGCGTCGCTCACTCACTGAGTCTCGCTCCTCTTGTATCTTCCACTATGTAATTTAAACATGGGGGGGGCAGCAAGATGTGGACCTGAGTGCTAAGCTCCCACCTTCAGAGTTCTTTCAAGGTCCACTAAGCTTATGCACTATTCAACACTATAAAAACCTTTTTTTTTTTTTTTTTTTTTTTTTTTTTTCTTGATCTTTTGGGGATAACACAATCCGTTGCACTGTGCACACTAGAAACTTCTTCAGACTGGATTTTCTGGTTTGCTCACTTGGTCAGAGAAACATTTGGCCACATACATTTGCACATTAACAGCAGTTCAGGGCTGAAACAGCCAAATCTGCCAGCTGGTTGGCTCCTGTATAACTGCTTTGAGTAGAAACACTTTCTTTTCATATTTGTGTAAGCACTGATAAAATCAAGTCATTTCATTCTGACCTTCATACAGCTTTAATATAAGCTAGGTACATATTCAAGTAGCCATGATGCGGTGATCATGATGCGGTGATCTTGTAGGTGCTAGAATAATCCCAGTTAAATGTGAGTTTGCTGCCTTATTATAAATTTTAGTGAAAGATTAATATTTAGCATATTTTAGAGGTAGGTTGTAATCTCTCGTACTACACTAATAAAGAGCAGATCTTTGTGGCTATGCATCACTACATTTTTTTTTTTTTTTTTCTTTTTTACATTTTTGCAGAACAGTTGCTGCATTGAGAGCAGCACCCACAGACAGGGAAATGCCTGCCATTCATGTCGATGATTGGGCTTCACCAGAAGTATGCTGAGATCTGATCACAGCACTTGCTGGCTGAATGGGGTTCTGCAAACTTTGGTGCATCAGCAAGCTACAAAACATGGCTCTAGTCAAATTTTGTATTCTCAGTTATTCATTTTTGTTTGCAATGAGCACAAATGTATCATGACTACAAATGGCACAAATCTATTTAATATTGAGGTAGATGTAGGGTATAATATATGTGATTCTTATAAATTGTGGTGTTATTTATACTTAATTATTTAATCATTGTATTTATCTTTGGTGCACTTTTTTAGATTAAAGCATGGCAATGATGTATCTTTATTTTGCATTTGTTTGCATACATCATTTTTTGTTTCTGGGTAGCTGGATGGGAAGCCTACTTTCTGAACAGCTGATCAATTTCAAGAATTGACCTGTTATTGACTTAAGAGTGAGTACTGCATGATAACCTACAAACCAGGGGTGGACTGACAACTCATGGGGCCCCTGGGCAATAGGGGATCATGGGGCCGTGTCCTTGCACACCCAAAAAAAGCCTATGAAAGGTACCGGGGTATTTCATGGGGCCCCCTACTGAGCCCGGGCCCTCGGGCAGTGCCCGAGTGCTCTAAAGGTCAGTCTGCCCCTGCTACAAACACTGAAAGTTATCGAACATATAAACAGGATTTTTTTTTTTGTCTGCAGTAGGAAAAACACCAACACAGGGACCATAATACCACAAGGTAGAAAGTGGCTTTAAAACGTTAATTCTGATTTGAGTCCTGTTACAATCTGCATACAAAGACAATTTTGTTGAGGAAATGGGAAATCCTATCGAGAGTAATTCCAACCACTGTTCTCCTTACAGGTGGAGTCATTTAGGCCCCTTTCACATGGAGCAGACTTTGTTTTGCTCAGTAGGAGGATCTGTCTGCTGATCCCCTGCTGAGTAGAGCAGGCGGATGACAGTTCCATGTTTGCTCTGCTTATGCAAAGCTGACACAGACACAGCCTTCTGTGCTCTATGGGCAGTCAGATGTAAACGGACTGGCTGTCCTTTTTTACCCCCGGTCCACCCAGATGGAGGGGAACAGATCCCCTTCCGTTTTTGTTTTTAGAGGATCAGATCAAATTGGAGGTAGGCAGGTGTAAACACACACATCCATCTACATCCGCCGCTCCATAGAGAAGAAAGGAGGGTCTGCCTGAAAAACAGACAGGTTGGCCCGATCAGATCAATCTTGTGAAAGGAGCCTAAGACTGGCCATATATTATACAATTTTCTTGAGATTTTTGGCTTAGATTTACCAAAAACCATATAATAGGAGATCTAACCTAACACTTTCAATTTTATCCAATTAGGCACTACATAGTTGAAGGCAAATCTAAAGGAAATTGTATAGTGTATGGCCAGCCTTACCCACTGGTCCCATTGTTTTGGGATAATTGTGGTAATTTGTTTTGGTAGTTTGGGGGGTTTGCTGCCCTTTTCCAGAACCAAATTCTAGCTGTTAAAAAATAAATAAATAAATACCTGTGCTCTTCTTGGGACCTCAAATATCTGCAACTGATGATGTTTTCAAACTTCCAGGCGGCAGCAAAGGGGTGACCATTGCTAGCAGTGTAGAATAGGTCATTGACATCTTCCTGGGATGCATGATTTGTTCAGTACCAGACAGACGAGTTTGGAAACAAGCAGCCCATTCTGTAGTGATAAATCTGTTCTTCAGCGCTTGTATTGGTGTATGGCACCGATTCAAGCAATGCTTACATTTTCACTCATGTTGGAATGCAAGCCTCAAATTTTTAAAGCATTCCATTAATCAGTTCTTCATTGCTTCAGGATTTCCTTCCATTTCATCTGGGGAATGTGGGTTTTTTTTTTTGTTTTTTGTTTTTCCCCTTGTTCAGAGACTGCGCTGCAACTCATTCATACTCAGAAATGTTACTTGTAGAATGTTTGGTTTTTTTTTTTATATATTTGCTTTTTCATAATTTACAAAAAATATATACAAATACTTTTACATAATTGTAACACACACACACACCTCTAGAATCTACAAAAAACATATGTATAATCACATATAATAAAGCACGGAGAATCCCCTTCACAGAAACGAGGCAAAACCCTTTAAACCAGGGATCACCAAACGTTTTAAACATTGGGCCAGTTTACTGTTCTTCAGATTTTAGAAGGCCGGACTGTGGCCAGTGGGAATAGAATTTTTTTTTTTTTTTTTTCTGACCTCAGTGGGAGTAAGTTGTGCCCCATCTTTGTTATTGGGGGGGAAGAATAGTGCCCCATTGTCAACGTGGCAGGAATTATGCCACATTGTTGGTGTCAGTGGGCAAAAATGGAGTCTCTTGTCAGTGGGCTGAATGGTGCCCCAAAGGCCAAATAAAGGCAAGCAAAGTGCCTTTTATTTTAAACCTATACATGTTATAAACAGTACCATTTGAACTCCTTTTTAATCACAAGACAAAGAGGGGGTGGGGGGGGGGGATACGAAAACAATCAATCCTTCCCTTGTGCACTCAAACAGGAATTTCCTTCCATTTCATCTGTGAAACGTTTCTCTTGTTCAGAGACTACGCTTCCACTCATGCATGCTCAGAAGTTATACTTATGGAATGGTTCTTTTACACTGAGCTGGAACTGGCTGCATGTTCAGATTTTAAAGGAAAGCTGAGCTGATAGAAAAATGTTGGTTGCCGTTGATGGTCCCCTTTAAAATGCTGGCTATCATGCTGATTCAATGGCTTCAATACTTGAGAAGCCACTGACTTGGAAAAAATTAGCAAAACAGAAGTTCTGACTAACTGCGGCATGCTTGTTCCGGGTCAGTGACTTAAAGGGCTTGTTTTACTAAAGGTGGAGAGTGAAAAATCTGGTGCCGCTGTGCATGGCAGCCAATCGGCTTCTAACTTCAGCTTGTTCAATTAAGCTTTGACAATAAAATCTGGAAGCTGATTGGCTACCATGTACAGCTGCACCAGATTTTGAACTCTCCTGTTTTGGTAAATCAACCCCAAAGTATTGCAATCAGCTATGTTAGGGTCATGTGCAGCAGTGGTAGCCTGTATAGTTCTGTCAGCACAGGTTCCCTTTAAAAGATTACCTGTAATGACTTTTTATGTATGTAAATCTTATACCCAGGATGATGGTGCGTGTACATGGGTTCCTATAGCTGGCTTCAGAACACAAAACCCTTTTTATGCAAACCTTTACCCTCACCTAGATGTTTGAGTGTATAGAAACATTGGATGCCCTCAGCAACAACCTGCTTGCAATTAAAATACATAAATTGCATACAGAGTCACTCTGTGGCCTTATTTACATTTGTTTTGCCCTCTGAAGTGTTCTGCATTCAGCTTGCTCTTCAGAGTGAATTTGACACACGGTGAAGAGACATTATATCACCTCCACTTGTTTTAACTCCTTAAAGCGAAGTTCCACTCACCCTGTCAAAAAAATAATTCAGCAGCTACAAAAACTGTAGGTGCTGACTTTTTTTAAAAAAAACAGCCACCTACCTGTCCCGCGGTGTCCTCCCCGCAGCCCATTTCACCGGCCATCCTGTGTTCCAGGCGTCAGCATCTTCAGCGTGGGCACCCAGCTGTGACAGCTTGTGGCTATACAGCCGGGTACCCACTGCGCATGCGCGAGTAGCACTGCGCTGCATGAATGGTCCTGTAGTCTTCTGGGACCTGTCACATGTCCCACAAGACTACAGGGAGGGAGGACACCTTCTGCTTCAACCGGACGTAGGAGTGGGTATTTTCAAATTCGGGGTAACCACTCCCGCCTCCCCAAAGGTGCCAATCCTTAATGGGGAGCAGTCCTTAAAGCAAAACTTCCCCTTTTATGTGGAGCTCCTCTTTAAGCACCACACCAGTGCACTGCAACTATGTGAATTGTGGGGCACCCCCATTCCGATGAATCGGTTGTGTTTGGCAGCCAATTCAACAGATGCTTTCCAGCATCATTTACACTGAACTTGACAAACCTGCATTTATATACATTCAGAGGGCATTTCTAAATTCATGTCATTATATTTCTTTAAAAGGTGCCATTCACACTTTTCTATTTAACTGCATTTAGGTGTAGTCAGTTGAGCTGCATTTTATAGAATAGAATTCCCCTGCAGCCAGAATCCAATTAGCTACTCTAAACCTGGCTAAATCTGCTTTACAGTAGGAACCTCTAAATGCAGGTCCAGTGATCTGGGAGGCAAAAAGTTATTTCTACTTCCCAGATAACGTCTCCTGTGCTTAGAAAAGCTCAACATAGGAATGCCAATGTGAATAGGGCCAAAGGCTTAATTCATACAGTCACTGCCAAACCTGCATTAATATGCACTGTTCGTTCACCTTGCATTTGCTGCAGTCAGTTTAGAGAAAATAGAATTCCGTGCTTCCAGGATCTGATTAGAAACTCTAAATGCATGTACACACGGCTGAAGCCCAAAACCTCTAAGGGGTCTCCAAACTTTCGAAAGAAAGTGCATGTTTTTTTTTTATCTGTCACAATTTAGGGATGGGGCAGGCTATGCCAAGTAGGAGTAGAAAATGTATTGGGCTTGGTGGTCAGCTGGAGTAAAAAAAAAAAAAAAAAAAAAATTACATGGTGCCTGTAGTCAGGAGGAAGAATAATGCCCCATCATTGATGTCTGTGGGAGGAGTAGTGCCCCATCATTGATGTCTGTGGGAGGAGTAGTGCCCCATCATTGATGTCTGTGGGAGGAGTGGTGCCCCATCATTGATGTCTGTGGGAGGAGTGGTGCCCCATCATTGGTGTCTGTGGGAGGAGTGGTGCCCCATCATTGGTGTCTGTGGGAGGAGTGGTGCCCCATCATTGGTGTCTGTGGGAGGAGTGGTGCCCCATCATTGGTGTCTGTGGGAGGAGTGGTGCCCCATCATTGGTGTCTGTGGGAGGAGTGGTGCCCCATCATTGGTGTCTGTGGGAGGAGTGGTGCCCCATCATTGGTGTCTGTGGGAGGAGTGGTGCCCCATCATTGGTGTCTGTGGGAGGAGTGGTGCCCCATCATTGGTGTCTGTGGGAGGAGTGGTGCCCCATCATTGGTGTCTGTGGGAGGAGTGGTGCCCCATCATTGGTGTCTGTGGGAGGAGTGGTGCCCCATCATTGGTGTCTGTGGGAGGAGTGGTGCCCCATCATTGGTGTCTGTGGGAGGAGTGGTGCCCCATCATTGGTGTCTGTGGGAGGAGTGGTGCCCCACTCTTGGTATCAGAGGGAGGATTGGTGCCGTATTGTTGGTGTCATTGGGAGGAATAGTGTCCCATATCAGTGGAAGGAACAGTGCTCCGCAGGCTGGATAAAGACAAGCAAAGGACTGCATCTGGCCCGGAGGCCAGTTTGGAGACCACTCTTCTAAACACAGGACAAAGTGACCTGGCAAGCATAGCAGTTTATACTTTCCAGATAAAGTAGAGATGTACTGGGGTGCCAGTGAGAGGCCTAAACACTGTGGAAGTAGGAGCATTGTTAAAATACTTGTGCTTAAAGACTGGTTGCTGTGAATATAGGATCTATTTTTCTTCAGTTACTGCATTTTACATTTGAATGAAAAGACTTATGGGATCATGCCTTTTAGATTCAGTTCTTTGCTCCCCATTTTGCTTTCCAAAGATTTATTGAAGCAGTATAGGATTTTTTTTTTTTCTTGCCGTTGTGCTTACTTGTAGGGCTATAATCACTTCTGAAATCAAAAGCCCCAATTATCGCATGTGCCACAAGCCCGCGGCCTTTTGTTGTGGGATTACAACCTCTGTCCACTGGGTGAGTTGCAGGGAGAAGGGTCTGTGTGCTCCGCTGCTACACAGAGCAGCCATATGTCTTGGAGACCTCCTCAGTACAACCCAAAGTGTCCTCATTGCCTGTAGCATCCAGTCAGAAGTTCCTGCAAATGGTTTCATAATGCTGGAGGCCATCTGGTTGGTTTTTGTGTTTGCTTCAATTTGTTTGATTACTTCTCTTTTAATATAGGTTTGAGGTTATATGACAGTGCGGTTTTTCACATGCAGCCTGCATTATGTCCACAGCAACCCTGTTTCTGCATCAGAAAATGTTTGGAACTGTTCAATGTGCATGATGTGTACAGATATACATAAAACAAGCCTTTTTTGTGCGCTCAAGTAACAGTCACATGGTTGCAGGCTATTTGTTTCCTCAAAACGATTGACATCACTGTGGCTCGGAACACTGTCATAGGTTCCTTGCGGAACTTGAAAACAAAGAAACACAGCGCCTCTAAGTGTGTACTGTGAAGGTATTTCATAAAAAGAGAAGTAGTAACTCACATCTTAGAAATTAAAAACAGGCTCATGGGTAAGAGAGGGAGACATCTGTAGCCAGATTATGTTGTGTCTGATCCAGAGAGATCGATTGAGTCCGTCAGCAGGTGGTGCTGTGCATGTGCAACGTGGATGGTAAGCCTGGTGGAATCTCCAAGGTGTCTGCCAGCACATAGTGCCGTGCATATGCAGCATAGATGGTGGAGCCTGGCGGAGTCTCCAAGATGTCCAGGATCAGCATATGTGGTGTCTGACGTCATCAAAATGCGACGCGTTTCTGAGCATGTGCAGGACGAGATGAGTCCAGGCGCGCTCTTTCATCAGGCAGCTCGTCCTGCACATGCTCAGAAACGTGTCGCATTTTGATGACGTGAGACGCCACGTGCTGATCCCGGACATCTTGGAGACTGATCCAGGGAGGAGATCGATTGAGTCCATCAGCAGAGTCTCCAAGATGTCCGGGATCAGCATATGTGGCGTCTGACCATCAAAAAGCGACGCGTTTCTGAGCATGTGCAGGACGAGCTGCCTGATGAAAGAGCGCGCCTGGACTCATCTCGCCCTGCACATGCTCAGAAACGTGTCGCATTTTGATGACGTCAGACGCCACATGTGCTGATTCTGGACATTTTGGAGACTCTGCCAAGCACCACCATCCATGCTGCATATGCACTGCACCACCTGCTGACAGACTCAATCGATCTCTCTGGATCAGACACACATCATCTGGCTACAGACGTTACCCATGAGCCTGTTTTTAAATTCTAAGATGTGAGTTACTACTCTTTTTATTAAATACCTTCACAGTACACACTTAGAGGCGCTGTGTTTCTTTGTTTTCCCTTCTACAGAGTTATGCTTCGCTCCTACGCAGCTTGCCCTTAGTGCCTACTGGACTACCTTCACCCCTGCCCATTTGGAACTCATCAAACATACATGGACTGCCACACCATGCGCCTGTTATCCCTTTTGTATTGACTTCCTTGCAGAACTTAGACATCTGTAGGACTTGTTTGAGAACCTGAATATTCAGTCTTGAATAATTTTGAAAGCTTACCCATGATAGAGTTATACTTCAGTTACTTAGACCTGAACCTGTGTTAGCTGCATCTGTTAACTTCCCAGCCTTATTCATTGGTTTTCCCTATTATTTGTTTAATTTTTTTTAACAAAACTCACTCGCTTTGCCCGTTCAGGAAAGTGACAGTGTCCGCAGATAAGCCGGCATGTCTTCCAGGTATTTCTTGATGTATAATATATTGATCAAGATGCCATGCGACCCTTGATAACAGGGCAGGTATGGGGGAGCATGTCTTTCCAAATGTGATGGGGCTCAGGCCTAGGTGGCCAATTACAAGGGCTGAACACTGTCACATGGTGCTGGGGGGGTAATATCTGCAGACAATACGCATTTGCTCTGATTGGGCAAAGTCTGTCTAAGCATGCGTACAACTACTGGAAATTGCTAAGGTAGAAAATTATGTGACGTTGTCACCTGAGCCCTGGACAGGAGAGTCTGAATCCAATAAATACATAGAGATGAGCAAGACGACCTACACAAATCCTCATACGTAAGACTGAATGTTCAGATTCTTGCATAAGTCCTGTTGTGACTGTTTTTTTTTTTTCTTGTTGCTTTTTGTCTCCTCTGCAGTGTACCCGTCTGGCTGCCAATTTTTTTCATGTCATGCTCCTGCTTCTATCATACTGTACCCATTTCTTTTCTGATTATGTATGAACACTATGTACGTATTGCTTGTATTGGCAGCTGCTTTTGATTTTATTCAAATAAAAGCCCTCCAAGCTTGTTCAACAAAACTGACTTGACTCCAATAGCTGTGCTTTCATACTGCATGCCTCAGCCTTACTTTACGCACGGGATGGACAGAAACTGCTGGCATTCGGGGTAAATCAGTAAAGACTGAACATAAGGATCACCGCAAACAATGATGAACATCAGAATGAGAAATTAAAGAGCGTTCTCTCCCCTTTTTTAGTAGCTAAAGAAAAGAAAAAAAGCACTTTGACGCCATACAGACGTTAACATTTTAGATCTCTTTGATCTTTCCTTGTTTGATAAAGATTTGCTGAGAGACTCCAGCTTAAGCTGACTTTTTTTAAAAAGAAAAAAAAAAAAAATTTTCATCTGTTTTAGCTGTGATCCTTCTATGAAATGTCAGTTATCCTACCACAATGCACCCCTTTCCCCCTTTTTTTTTTTTTTTTTTTGCCAGAGTTGATAGGCAAATTCAGTGTGTTTTTGATAGCCATTTCAGTTTGACACTTTGGTTGCAGCTGACCTGCATTTGTCCTGCTGCGTTTTTCCTTCCAACCCTAAACATGTATGGGGGGAAATGTATAGTTAAGGGAACCTTACCACAGGCCCTTTTCTTTGTCCATTGAGGGACACCGCCTTTAACCTTTTTGGTTATTCTGCCTCCAGGAGGATTGGACACTGGCAAACGCACATAAAACGTTTGGCCAGCCCATGGTAAACCCTCCTACTACTGGCATGCCTCAGATTTTGCTAGTGACCTGGGAGGATGGATCCCTTTCTTCAGCTCTGCTGTGTTGAGAGTAATTTTTTTTTTTTGCTAGGAACCTTTATCCCCCAATTCACTATTCTTCTTTGTCGCTGCTGCAGCCTAATGTCTTTTGTTGCAGTTCCCTGGCACAGCTTTTCTCAGCCTGGCTTCTAGAGTACTGTGCCTGAACCCCGCTGGACTATATATGCTGCAGGGATAGTCTGGTGAAAAATACGTTCAGGCATTGAGTTTCACATGAGGTGCTTTCAAACTGTGTCCTGGTAAGTTGGTTGCAAAGTTCTTTCCAGGCTGAGGGGGTGGGAGCCTGTACTTCTAGTCTGTGGTCCTACCAGTCAGCCTCTTATCTGCACCTTTGGTTGTTCACCAAGGTGCTTCAGCACTCTTGCTGTACCCACATTGTGGGATACTTGGACAACTTACTGTTAGGGGAACAGTTGACACGGCCTCTGGACAATGAGCTGTTGATCATCAGATGTTACGACAATTCGGATATGTCCTAAACCTTCAGAAATCAGCACTGCAAATTAATCCTCATTTGTAGTATCTTGGTCTAGTCCTGGTCACAGGTCAGGCCAGAGTGTTCTCTCCATAGGAGAATCCTCAGATACCCTGGTCTCTGATTCAAGCTGTCGGTTCTAAAAGCTGTCCAACTCCTTTTTGCACAAGTTTTAGGCCGGATGGTTTGCTCTTGAGGAAATTTCAGGCCTTTTACAACACATTTTTTTTTTTAATTCATTTTTTGGTTTTTTTTTTGGGGACAATTCGCCTTGGTCTTTGGAATGATTGACTTGTCTTATCAGTGACTAGGTTTTCGTTTGTATTGTGGTTCAGGGATCTGAGGTCGGGAGGAGTCCTTTTTGTATTCATCCACTCTAGTATTTTCATAATAGATGCCAGCCTGCTGGGTTGAGTTAGAATCCTGGGCACCCTGTTGGTGCAGGGGACTCACTTGATCGGAGGAGTCCCGTGTCTCAAACAACACCCTGGAGCTTCAGGCCATTTGGATGTCTCTGCAGCATTGGACAAACTTACCTAGATTCAGTCAGACAACTCTGCATCAGTGGCGTACTTCACTTGATGGGAAGGAACTAGAGGTCTTGCCGAAGCAATTGTCAGATCAGATCCTGTCCTAGGCAGATCTTGACCTTTTTAGCCTTGTTGGCTATGTACATTGCAGATCTGGACCATTGACAGGCAGACTACTGTGCAGGCAGCTTCTGGTTGCCTACTCTGGTAGTGTTCAAAGACCAGTGTTGAAGGTAGGGGTCACCAGACTGAGGGCAATTCCTGTGATCCTCATTGGTTCAGCCCAGGCGGATGTCATATGACAACCTGGTAAGACCTCTATGGACCCTGGATCATTAAGATATGTCCCAAGGACTCATTTGCCATTCTGCTACACGATTGCTGGTTACCTCAATCTGTGTCATTTCTGTGATGCTAAAAGTAGGAAGTCTTTTCTCGAGGTCTATCATTGGATTTGGAAGGCATGCTTCACTTGCTGTGAGCTTTCAACAATATCAGGGGTCTGGTTTCTGCCCTTTCTATTCTGTTTCAGAGGCTATTGGGCTCCCACTCTGAGTAAGATCTTTGTACAGGGGGTCTCTCATGTTCTGTCTTGCTCCAGTTCACCAGAAGGAAATCTGTATCCATTGTCTGGGTAAGGTTTGGGCTTTGGGAGTGTCTCTCATACAGTGCCTCTCTCAGAAAGACTAACTCCCTTTCATCATGGTTGGACTCCATAAGGCTGCACTGGCTTCTTGTTTCACTATCCCTTTGTGACTCAGGAAACCATCATTCAAGCTTATGGTCTTGAAGGCCAGGTTCCACCCCTTCCTGTTCAGGCTCACTATGTGTTTCTTGGGCTTTTTGGCATCATGCAACCGTTTTACATTTAAATGGTGCCATCTCATTTTCTCCTCACATGTTCTGTTAGTACTACTAGGTGGATGTTTTGGCCCCCTATGACGCCAGTTTTGGGCATAAGGTTCTTTAGGCAGATCTTTTGAGCTGTAAGAAGGTCTCCATTTTTTTTTTTTTTTTTTTTTTTTTTTCTTCCTTGAGGGGGGAGGGGATTTTAGCATTTTGTTCACAATGTTGCCCACTGCTTTTTAACATCTCGAGGTAAGACTTCCTGTGTTTCTCAACAGATGGAAAAAGAAAATGGGATTATTGTGCTCCAACTTTTTTTTTTTTTTTGAGAGTACATTGAGGGACATGGGTCCTTGCCTTTTCTTCAGACCTGGCCTACAGGGGTGTTTTTTTTTTTTTTTGTTTTCAGACAAAATCCTTTTGTGGGTTTCACCAATCACGTTTGTATGTTTTTTGTGTATATTTCACATGGCCTGCCGATCACACCTGGTTATTCGGCTGTTGATATGCTCTCATAAGGCCTCATGTACATTGCTGTTCCTAAACTTCTTGCTTTCAGTGTCGTTCTTCTTTTTTTTTTTTTTCCACCTAAGCCTCTGAACGCAACACAATAAAAGCCTATGTGTACATGCATACGCAATCTTTTACCCACATTTAGGAGCAGCAGAGTTTAGAGGTAGGAAAATTATCCTCTTGTGAATTCAGGAGAGGACTGTTTTTTAACAGCAAATCGTCAAGTGCGGCAAAAACTTGCATTAACGCTTGGAGGGTTTTAGCGTTTGGGCATTTTTTCAGTGGCAAGAAATTATTTTGACCAATGAAATAAACACTCAAGCTCTTGATGCGGGTAATTGCGGTACACATATTTACCAGTATCATGCAGTTTTGTTGCTGCCAGAAAAACGTCCAGGGCAAGTATCGGTGTCCAATGGGCATTTACCCTAGAACAATGCAATAAAAAGCTTGAAGAATAATATTGCATTTCAAGGTTGTTTTTGGTAGAATAAAAAAGGATCAGAACTTCCTGGGTTTTCTTGTGCCCCTTTAGGGTTCCTTCAGACATTAACTGTCTGTTGTGCTGTTATTTACTTTGAATCAGCTGCCAACACAAGCAACACTCCAAAATCAGGACCTGCAGCTCTGTTTGTTTGGGTAATGCTGGGCTGTTGGCACCCAGTGTACCTGTGAATTGCAGTGCTAAAAATGAATGTCACTGCAACACACAACGTTTCCATTATGTAGTGGTGTAAAGCCAACCTTCAGTTTCTCAGTTGGGGACACTGTTAAGATTTGATGCCAGCATCAGGACCAGAAATGTTCTCTAACTGGCACTGACAGCAGTGAAGACCTGACAGAGGCTTCTTCTCAATCTTCATAAAGATGCTACCTCTCCAGGTGGTCTTCATAAAGATGCTACCTCTCCAGGTGGTGGTCATAAAGATGCTACCTCTCCAGGTGGTGGTCATAAAGATGCTACCTCTCCAGGTGGTGGTCATAAAGATGCTACCTCTCCAGGTGGTGGTCATAAAGATGCTACCTCTCCAGGTGGTGGTCATAAAGATGCTACCTCTCCAGGTGGTGGTCATAAAGATGCTACCTCTCCAGGTGGTGGTCATAAAGATGCTACCTCTCCAGGTGGTGGTCATAAAGATGCTACCTCTCCAGGTGGTCTTCACAAAGATGCTACCTCTCGCAGGTGGTCTTCACAAAGATGCTACCTCACGCAGGTGGTCTTCACAAAGATGCTACCTCTCGCAGGTGGTCTTCACAAAGATGCTACCTCTCGCAGGTGGTCTTCACAAAGATGCTACCTCTCGCAGGTGGTCTTCACAAAGATGCTACCTCTCGCAGGTGGTCTTCACAAAGATGCTACCTCTCGCAGGTGGTCTTCACAAAGATGCTACCTCTCGCAGGTGGTCTTCACAAAGATGCTACCTCTCGCAGGTGGTCTTCACAAAGATGCTTCCTCTCCCAGGTGGTCTTCACAAAGCTGCTACCTCTCCCAGGTGGTCTTCACAAAGCTGCTACCTCTCCCAGGTGGTCTTCACAAAGCTGCTACCTCTCCCAGGTGGTCTTCACAAAGATGCTACCTCTCCCAGGTGGTCTTCACAAAGCTGCTACCTCTCCAGGTGGGTCCCACAGATCGCCCACCAGCCATGGTTGCTTACCTCCTGTGATCTGTTCATCCTCATAGTATCCAAATACAAGCAGGCTGCATTTCTGATGTTTTTTGTTCACCTTTAAAGTTTTAAAAAAAAAAAAAAGTTCACCTTTTTAGAAAAAAAAATAGAAAATGCCTAAGATTTTGCAGAAATGTGCATTTATTTTTTTCTACACCAGCCTGCATATTATTGCAGACTGCAAACATTTCCTTTTGACTTTCTTACCTGTACCTCTTATATGATCTTTCTGTTAGCAAGCTGAAGGATGTGGCCGACAGGACTTGCAGTTTATTCATTCACAGGTCACTGTGAACGAATGACTGACTCTGCTTTGCTCATTGTTACAGGGGAAAGGGGTGACTGGGTAAGCAAAGCACAAGCTGGAACATGTTACACCCGAAATACAGGTTACAAGTAGTGGAAACTCACAAAGTCAGAACCCCTCCTGCCCCTTAATTGCATTTCTGTCCAATAGGGGTTTAGACATGGTTTTGCGTTGCTTGCAATAAAGCTTGTTGGATATTTGCTTAGGTGGGATTGGACTTGAATTCAGCAGTGCATCTCATAGCTTTGCTTAGTTTGCCTACCCTAAAGCAAGTTGGGGTTCTAATGAGAATTATTTATTTATTTTTTTCTTTCACTTTTTGTTTTTTTTTTGTTTTCGTTTATTATTTAATCTTAAAAGGTGTGCATTTTTTATTTTTGTTTTTTTGCATTTTAAAAGGTGTGCATTTTTTTTTTTTTTGTTTTTTTTAACCCAACTATGTACACTGTGAATTCTGCGATCTTGGTAGGGGAGCTACTTGATAGTGTTGTGTCCTGTTTTATCTCGGTACAATGTGTCCCGTGAATTGAACTTTGAATTGAGGAAGGTTTGCCACACCTAATGGACTTTAACTTGGATGAGATTTACAGACATCCACTGGGTTACAGGTACCCAGGACATACAGGTATTTGAAATGCAGAACTTTAAAGTGGTAGGGGAGCTACAGGATAGTGTTGCCTCCTGTTTTATCTCGGTTCAATGTCTCCCATAAGTTGTGAACTTTGGTGTCCTTTTATGATCAGAGATCAGCGGCGATCCGGAGGATCGTTGCTGATCTCTGATCATTAGTGGTTTACGAAACAGATGATCGGTGGAGAACATGTTCTCCGCTAATCATCTCAGCACACAGACAGCCAGTATATGAAGGAGCGATGGCCCTTTGCTGGTGATCTGTGTTCTCCCTCCAGATACTCCAGCCCAGAGCTGGAGAATCAGAGGAACCGCAAATGAAGCAGCTGTTTAGTAAACTGTTTTTGACTGACCTCTTACTGTAATCTCGCGAGATTATAGTAAAAGCAGCCGTTTTCCAGCGTTTGTAGATCGCTTCTCCCTTCATTCGGAGAAGTGATCTACACCGCTTCATAAAAAGGCATTCACAGGAGAACTGTATTCTCCGAGAATGCCGGAGAACTGAGCTGCGGTCATTTACCGCTGCATGATAAAAGGACACCTTTGAATTGAGGAAGGTTTGCCACACCTAATGGACTTTAACTTTGGCTGAGATTTACAGATATCGACTGGGTTACAGGTATCCAGGACATACAGCTATTTGAAATGCAGAACTTTAAAGTGGTTGTAAACTCTTACATAAACCCAGTGAAGTGCCTGGCCTCAGGTGATACAGAGATCGAACCAATCCTCCTACATAAATTGTTCCTTTTCTATCTGCAGTCTTCTCTTCTCTACAGCTGTTCAAAGTGCTGAATTTTGAAACTTGTCTGAGGTTCAGAAAAAAGGGGGATGGAGAGCTGACGTTACTCTGCAGAGCTCAGTGAGGAGAGCTCTGAGAGCCGATTGGAGGGAAGGCACACCCACCTTCACACAGCTCACAGGAACAGAGTTGAGGCTGGAGGTCCCTCCCCTGTCACCATTTTTCTCTTGGTGTCAGGAAAACCTGTCAAAAGTCTCTTATGCTGATAGCAAAGGAACAAAGCAGCAGACAAAAGTGACACTTAGCCCTCTTAATTGAGACACGTACACACTGTGAAGGGATTTG
This sequence comes from Staurois parvus, assembly GCF_062004578.1. Lineage (NCBI taxonomy): Eukaryota > Metazoa > Chordata > Amphibia > Anura > Ranidae > Staurois > Staurois parvus. The sequence continues at coordinate 73,338 of NW_028320147.1, forward strand.
CTTTGTTCATATTTCATGTCTGAGGTTTACAACCACTTTGGGCTAGGTTCACATATGTGCGGGTGGTGCCGCTGCGGATCCGCACAAGAATCTGTGCAGCCGCACCACCCACATAAGAATGTGGACCCGCGGGCGGGTGCCATTATTTCTAAAGGCACGCCGCCCGCACTGGAAAACGCAACCGTGCTGGGAACCGAGGATCCCGTGCGGGCTGCGGTTTCCAAAGAAGTGCAGGGACTTCTTCCCTGCATGTCCCGGGGCACGGGAGTCCATTCAAATGAATGGGCTCTCGTGCCCGTGCAAAACGCGGCCCGCAGGAACGTACATATGTGAACCAGGAGTCAAAGCGCATGCTTTCAGGGGCATAACAAAAATACTTTGCGATTTAAAGATGAAAAAAACCTGCTCATTATTACCAATTAATTAAAAAAAAAAAGCATTAGCTTGTCTCATTATGTACAGACTGTTGGTGATGTGCTGTCCTTCAGCCAGCCTTGCTCTGGTTCTGCCCCAGCTCTCTCAGCTGCTGGTACGACAGATTCTTGATTGTATGGCCTTGCTGGCTGAGGGTGCATTGAGCTGTAGGACAGCTGCTTCAAGCGTCTGCTTTTTATCAAGGCTTTTAGTGTTGGGAAAGTTGGACAGTCTCGCCGTCCTAAGTGCCTTCAGATGCTGTGCGGAGCTCTGCCCAGCTGCTGAAGACAGGTGCTGGACAAACACATGGTAGGATCAATGTTAATCTTTGAGCACAGGGCTTGGATTATAAATCTTAAAACACTATATCTTCAGATTTCTTATTCCAGTGTCCCCCTGTGGGCAGATTGTAATTGCCAATACAGTCCAAGATCATAGTTATATGCATGTCACTAGGCTAGCACGTCCGCCTGGCAGTTCTAGGGTTGCTGGTTCAAATCCCAACCACAGCACCACCTGCCTGGAGTTTGCATGTTCTCCCTGTGCCTGCGTGGGTTTCCTCCGGGTACTTCGGTTTCCTGTCACACTCCAAAGACATGCTGGTAGGTTAATTGGATCCTGTCTAAATTGTCCCTAGTATGTGTATGTATGAATGTGAGTTAGGGACCTTAGATTGTACTCCCCTTGAGGGTTAGGGACCTTAGATTGTACTCCCCTTGAGGGTTAGGGACCTTAGATTGTACGCCCCTTGAGAGTTAGGGACCTTAGATTGTACACCCCTTGAGGGTTAGGGACCTTAGATTGTACGCCCCTTGAGAGTTAGGGACCTTAGATTGTACGCCCCTTGAGAGTTAGGGACCTTAGATTGTACGCCCCTTGAGAGTTAGGGACCTTAGATTGTACACCCCTTGAGGGTTAGGGACCTTAGATTGTACACCCCTTGAGGGTTAGGGACCTTAGATTATACGCCCCTTGAGGGTTAGGGACTGATGTGAATGTACAATATATATGTAAAGCGCTGCGTTAATTGACGGCGCTATACAAGTACCTGAAATAAATTCTTATTTACCTCGTTGATGAAGGACGGGGCCTTGAATTGCATTAGACGAGTACCGCTGAGTAGATTGTTATTAACCCAATGTTAAGCCGGCCATACATGGATCGAAATTCGGCTGGTTCAGCAGGGACCTATGTATGGGCAAGCTGATTGTACCCAAGTTGATCTATTGATCGATTTTGGTATAACCAGCCTTTTTTTTTTTTTTCTCAACATTTGATTACTGCAGGTTGCTATAGCCACTAGCGGTAATCATTGTGTTTTGCCAGCTGGGAAGCCTCCCCTCCCCCTACCCCCACCCCTACCGCTAGTGGAACACAATAGCGCTGAGGGAGGCATTCCCCCATCAGGACTGACTGTGTTGGTAGGGGACTCGAGCAACTTTCGAGTCCTTTGTGGGCTGCATTGCTCTTAGTTCCAGCAGCGAGGAAGAAGGAGCAGCTGCTGACACAAGTGAAGGTATTTCTTCTAGGTATCCTAGAAATCAAGAATGACTGCAATAGTCCTTTGTCTGTCCTTTTCTAAATACTGGCTAATGCCGTATGCTGTAGTTGGCAGCAGGGTCGGACTAACGACTCATGGGCCCCCCGGGCAATAGGGGATCATGGGGCCCCTGTGTCCTTGCCCAAACTCAAAAAAGCTTATGAAAGAGGTACCAGAGGCATCTCGTGGGGCCCCCTACTGACCCCGGGCCCACGTACAGTGCCCGAGTTTCCAAATGGTCAGTCCACCCCTGGTTGGCAGTTTCTGCCCATAGCCATGCATGACAGAGCTGTGCAGTGCCGGCACTGGGCTTTAACCACTTCCTGTCCGGACACTTTTACCCCCTTCCTGTCCAGGCCAATTTTCAACTTTCAGCGCTATCACACTTTGACAATTGTGCAGTCATGCAACACTGTACCCATGTGAATTATTTAGCATTTTTTTGAGATAAACCTTTTTTTTTTGGTGGTATTTATTCACCGCTGGGATTTTTTTTTTTTTTGCTATGTAAATGAAAAAGTCCAAAAAATTTTAAGTGTTTTGCTTATATTTTGCAAATAAATATTTCATCATAAATCTTGGCCAAAATTTATTCCGTTTATCTTTTTAGTAAAAAAAAAATAACCCAAATTAGTTTTATAGCCAAAAATTATAATTTTTAAACTTTTTGTTTTTACATATTTTATTTTTTTATATTTTTTATTCATACTGTCACTCTAGCAGTACAGTGTCACCATGGTGATACTGTACTACTTGTGGGGGGTGAAGAAGATTTATATATTTTTTTTTTTTACACTGATTGCTTTTACACCCATAAAGGCTGTAAAAGCAATCATTTCTCCTCTCTCGCGGCATTCTTGCAGCCATTGAGAACTACTGTGTGAGCTGTGATTGGTCACAGCTTGTCACATTGTACAAGGCTGTTGTGCATAGCCTTGTACCATGTGACCTCTGTGATCATTCACAGGTTTCACACGTAGTAAGCGATGATGTCAGAAGTGACATCTTGCTTACTACTCTGCATGTGATTACTGATTGGCTAATCAGTGATCACATGATCGGAACCTCGCACAGAGGGTCCCGTATGACGATCGGTGTTCGAAGGACACAGTGGGCACTGGATCACGGTGCTGCACGCTCCCAGGGAGCACGCACAAGCAGGGGGCGGGGAGGTCGTTTATAAACGGTCACCCTCCCCTGCACTGCCACAGTCTGGCTGTTTATATACAACGGCCGGACGGGAGGTGGTTAAACAAAGCAGGGGTTCTTAACTTCTGCAACAGTGGTGTTCAAATTATTATGTTTTCCACTGAGCACCAATGTTTTGTTTGGCGTTTCCTGCTGAGCACAAATGCAATGTAATTGTATCCCCTGAGGCCCACACTCAGTGCTTTTTGTTATTTATGCTTTTAGTTGTATCTACAACTTGCTGATTACAGTAATCTCCCTCAAGCTGCTTCAGAAGTTCCCAAAGACCTGAAAACTGTCTCAAGGGTTCCTCGAGCATGGGTAGACTGTCAGGGAGCAAAGAAGAGGCGCACTCTCCTCGTGTATTACTGTGATAAAAAGGAGTTTATTTAAAAATTTACAAAAAAATGCATACTGACAAACCAAGATTCATATACAAGCTGGGAACCAATGTGTCAGTCCGAGCAACCAGTATTCTAACAGCAAGGCGTGCTAACACGTTTCTGGAGACGTACTCCCTTTCTCAGAGCTGAAGCAACTGTGCAGAAAGTAAACTTGTATAGAGGAATAAGATGAGATTTTTACGTCTCAGAATATAATTGGATACTAACATTTATAGGTAAAGTTGATCCAGGGAATATCCGATTGCCTCTCCGGGGATCAGGAAGGAATTTTGTTTTCCCAGCAGGAGCAAATTGGATCATGCTTTGCTGGGATTTTTCTTTTTTTGCCTTCCTCTGGATCAGCTGTGGGTATAGGATTATAACTTTTTTTTTTTCTATGGTTGAACTGGATAGACGTTTGTCTTTTTTCAGCCAGACTAACTATGTAACATGATCTGCTCAAGTGGTCTCCCATTTTATCTTATTCCTCTATATAAGTTTACTCTCTGCACAGTTGCTTCAGCTCCTGAGGAAGGGAGAACATCTCCCGAAACGCATTAACACACCTTGCTGTTAGAATACCGGTTGCTCGGGCTGACACATTAGTTCCCAGCTTGTATATTATTATACAGTATTTATATAGCGCCAAAATATGAATCTTGGTTTGTGAGTATGCATGTTGTCATTTTTTTTAAATAAACTCCTTTTTATCACGGTAATGCACGAGGAGAGTGCGCCCCTTCTTTGCTTCCAGTAATCTCAAGATTCCCCGATCTTTAGAGGGATGAACCTAAGTGAGTGTCTGATACTGTGACCCTGGGATGCTCACGGACTTGAGCGCTTGTATTGTGTTTTCTCTTTTGAATGTGTAGACTGTCAGCTGGGGAGAATAACAGCGTCTTTGCTCCTTGCAAATAACTACAAAGTGTGCAAATTCCTGACCATTACTGAAGCAATATATATGAAACCTTTTTGTGATATAATAAATGACCAAAATAAATTAAATTTAAAAAATCATATATACCAAGAAATATAAAAAATAAAGAATACAAAAATTCCCCAAATCCAAAATGTCCAATAATAAATCCAAAAATAAGTCCAAAACCAATGTCCAAAATTCCAATCTTTTTTTCTCCAAATACGAAAGTTGACCTCTGTGAGTATTATGAGAGCTCTACAAACATTATGGATCAGTAATCCTCCAAATTCTTCTTTAAGAATATTTTTCCAAGGTCCTCAGAAAGATAAAATGGTCTTAGGAGCAATATTCAAAGCATAGGGATAACATTTATTAGTAACGCACATATTAAAACCAGATAATCAGCTCCAAACATGGTTTCTATCTGTTTCCTCCACCATGTGGTGATGACCTTAAAAATGGCCGCGGTGACACTTCCGGTCTGCGTACGTGCGTCTTGACGTCACTCCTTTAACGCGTTTTGTTACTTCCGGAATTCATCTGAAAGGATGAGGTCAACTTTTGTATTTGGAGAAAAAAGATTGGAATTTTGGACACTGGTTTTGGACTTATTTTTGCACTTATTTTTGGATTTATTATTGGACGTTTTGGATTTGGGGAGTTTTTGTATTCTTTATTTTTATTTATATTTTATATTTCTTGGTATATATTTATATTTTAATTTATTTTGGTAATTTATTATATCACAAAAAGGTTTTATATATATTTCATTACACTTTCTAGGGTGGAAGGTATTAACTTTTTGAGGGTATAAAAAGGAGGGTACACAATTAATTACTGAAGCAATACTTTGTGAAATTCTAACGATTTCTGATAGGGCAGAAGCAGTTTGTGACAATCTAGAAAAGCTAAATGGATTTCTTCAAATAAGTTGATTTTTAGAAAAAAATGTGTTTGATTATAGTTTACAAATTGAGTTCCGCATTTTATTTTTTCTTGTTAGGTTGTCATTCTTATTGCATTGTTGTTAACCCCTTCCCGCCAACAGTATGCAGATATGCGACCTCTCTGCAGTGGGTCTATATCCGTGGGGTCACATATCTGCATACCTGTCTTTGTGCTCGGAGCGCGGTCCCAGCACAGAGAGCGGGCTGTCACCGAGAGCTCTGGGTCTCATACTAAGGCTCGGGACCTGGGACTCCCGGTTCTCAGTCCCCTGATCTCTGTGATAGGCGCCCATTTGTTTTCTTTACCTTCTGAATGGAGAGAAATATACGTTGTATCTTTTTCTCCTTGCAGAAGAAGATGATGTAAAAACAAAAAACAAAAGTGTGTTAAAAAATAAAGCGGGGGGAAAAAAAAAAGCTAGATCAAGATTTGATCTAGGTCAGTGGTGGGCAACCTTTTTTTTTCAACTGAGCCAAATCTCGCCAAAACCACGATTGAAATTTATTTTGAGAGCCACATTTTTAAAACTGAAAATACATAGGATGGTACACTGTTTTTATTTTCAATAAGTTTTTATAGTAATTCATCCCCCATATAGTAATTCATCCCCCATATAGTAATTCATCCCTCCTATAGTAATTCATCCCTCCTATAGTAATTCATCCCCCCTATAGTAATTCATCCCCCCTATATTAATTTATCCCTCATATAGTAATTCATCCCCCCCATAGTAATTCATCCCCCCCATAGTAATTCATCCCCCCTATAGTAATTCATCCCCCATATTCATCCCCCCTATAGTAATTCATCCCCCCTATAGTAATTCATCCCTCATATAGTAGTAGTAAGTAAGTAGCAAGTAGTAAGCCAAGTCCCCCCTGTGTCAATTCACTTACCTTTGCTCCGCGCGTTCCTCTCGCCGTGTTCCCGCGCCGTTCCGGTCTTCAGGGCGGACTGTGAGAGGAGCCTAGCTCCTCTCACGTTCGTTACGCTGCCCCGCCTACACACATCCTGACAGCCAATCACTGGCTATCAGGATGTGAGTGGCAGCGAGACTGGCCAATCATTGCATTGGAGCACGCTGCCCTGGCTGTTTTTTTTTTTTTTTTTTTTTGGATCACGCTGCAGAGTCCCTGCCGCCCGAGAGGAGGGAGGGGAGCGGGCGCCCAGCACACAAGAGCCGCATTAAAGCGTGTAAAGAGCCACATGTGGCTCGCGAGCCGCGGCTTGCCGACCACTGATCTAGGTCACTGCCAGGGTTAGTGTTAAGGCTAAGGGTCAAAGGTCAGGGTTAGTATATTTTGGTTAGAATTAAAGAAAAAAAATGTAAATTTAGTGTCAGTATCTCTTAGGTAGCATAAAACCGCAAAATGCACACCACTGTTTCTGGGCCGTACTACAAACCAATAACATACACATGTGGTATTGCAGTGATCATCAAGAGCAGAATTTATTTTGGGTTGTTCTTTGGTAATTTATGGTAATAGCAATATATACAGCAAAATTTTAATGTTTTTCTTTAATAAAATAAATCGTGAGATGTGTTACCATTTACCACCAAACGAAGTCCCAATTTGTCCTGAAAAAAAAAAGGCATAACCTACCTGGATACACAAAGTAGTTGTGATCATATGTACGTTTTTAAGAACACATGTCAAAGTTGCAAAATTGTGTTCAGGCTTTAAAATTTGTTTTACCCTCTGTCCTTAAAGTGGAGTTCCACCCAAAAGGGGAAGTTCCGCTTTAAGGACTGCTCCCCATTAAGGATTGGCACCTTTGGGGGGCGGGGGGCAGCGGGTACCCGAATTTGACAGGAACCCGCTCCCACTTCCGGTCCGATCGCCTAGGTGATTGGAAGCGGAAGGTGTCCTACCTCCCTCCCTGTAGTCTGTTGGGACACGTGACAGGTCCCAAAAGACTACAGGACCATTCATGAAGCGTAGTGCTACTCGCGCATGCTCAGTGGGTACCCGGCTGTGAAGCCGCAAGCTATCACAGCTGGGTGCCCACACTGAAGATGCTGACCCTCTGGAATATAGGACGGCTGGTGAAACGGGCTGCAGGAGACACACCGTGGGACCAAGAATCAGGTAAGTGGCTGTTTTTGTAGCTGCTGACTTATTTTTTGACAGGTGTGAGTGGAACTCCGCTTTAAGGCTAGGTTCACATCTGTGCGGGTGGTGCCGCTGCAGATCCGCACAAAAATCTGTGCAGCTGCACCACCTACACAGAGGAATGTGGACCCGCGGGCGGGTGCCATTCATTCTAATGGCATGTCGCCCACACTGGAAATCACAACCGTACTGGGAACCTCTGTTCCCGTGCGGGCTGCAGTTTCCAAAGAAGTGCAGGGACTTCTTCCCTACAGGGCACGGGAGTCAATTCAAATGAATGGGCTCTCGTGCCCGCGCAAAACGCGGATATGTGAACCGGGGGTAATGGATTAAGGTTTTTGTGCCGTTTTTGTTCCCTTGCAGGGATTAATAACAAATGCATAAATAAATATATAGTCCCTGGGATCTGAAGAGGGAGACAAATGATTTTGATAAACCCTTTCCATATCACTTACCTGACCATACCTCTGGGACTGTAAGATCTGTACAAAGGAGTTCAACAGACTGCTGGGGCTTTTGTAGGAGGGTCACATTCTGTTTTAATTTGCCATTCTTCTTGTAATCAGGACTCATTTTCTGGAAGGAGACTCCAAGGAGTGAGATAAGATAATGGGTAATTCAGTGTGCCAGTGACTGCCTGAAAAGGAAACATGCTTTGCGTGGACTGTGACTTTAAAAGATGGGAAAAAAAAAAAAAAAACGCCTCCTAAATGCGTGATTTAAAAAAAAAAAAAAGTCAGCATCTAAACTCTCCTCTTCTAATATGCCTGCAAAGGTTTCTGTGTGCATGGCCACATACGCTAACAGTGGTGCGTGTTAGAAGGTGAAAACTCCTTAAAAGCTGAAACCGCCTGTTAAAAAAAAAATATATTTTTTTTTTTTTGCTAGAGGAAAGAATATAAACCCCCTGTGAACCACACCCCATCCAACCCCCCACCGCCCGACAATGATTCTAACCCTTACTCTCTCCAAAACTTAAATTGTTTATCCCCACTCTAGTTCTTTGCTTGTCATGTGACTGTCAAGATTCCTTCTACAGGTACGTTTCTGGTGACCCTGCCTCTCAGTTTGGAAGCTTGGATAATGGGGTTGTTCTTCCGGACTTGTCGTCTGCATTGGTATCCACTCCACCGGGACTTCTGCAGTTGCTGAACCAGCAAGTCAATCGCTCACAGCGCAAAGCCTCATCGTCTTCCTTGCCTGGACGTCTGAACAGAGCTCTTTCCCTTGGAACCATCCCATCCCTCACCCGAACAGGTGAAATGTTATTACTGTGCACAGTCTGATCTTTTAGCAGTCCTCAACTTTTTTTTCCCCCTATTGTGTCAATGTTGAGCATTCATTGCAAGTGCAGAGCTTGACACACATTTGTTTTAAGTAACAGCCACTAATCAAACTGATGTCAAATACGTCACCCGTTACTTAAATGTTAGAGCTGGACACCAGCCAGGTGGAAGAGCATGTCATTATAAATGTGCTTTCTTCCCTTGAGACAAAATGCTGTCCATTGTGTTCTTCACCTCTCGATGCCGATCGCAGGAAAATATGCGGTCTCTTGGCTTCTGGGCCTTGGCGCCGAGCGTCCGCATGTTTGTGTGCAATTAAAAATTACATATGTGCTCAGAGCGCACACCCTGCGCGCTCCCAGCACATATGTCCGCGACACCCGGAAAGGTCCTGATCTCCTTTATCGATCGGGACCTTTTCCGATCATGTGACGGGGAATCACGGCAGTCATATGACCCTAAAACCCCGCCCCTGCCTCCCGACTTCTGAAATTCTTAAAGGGCCGGGAGGCGCCGGCACCAAGAGCTTAAAATGCATAATTTTGCCCCTCAGGCAGCAGTTTTTTACCAAGAATGTCTTGGTATATTTTTCCATTCATCCTTCCTTCAATGAAATTAAGTTTGCCAGTACCATATCCTGAAAAACAGCCCCACACCATGATGTTCCCACTTCCAAACTTCACTGTTGGTATGGTGTTTTTGGGGTGGTGTGCAGTGCCATGTGACCTCCAAATGTGTGTATTATGGCATCCAAAGAGTTCAATTTTGGTCTCATCTGACCAGGCTATATACTCCCAGTATTTCACAGGCTTGTCTAAATGTGACGCAAACTTTAAATGAGCTTCAACATGCTTTTTCTTCACCAATGGAGTCTTGCGTGGTGAGTATGCATAAAAGCCATGGTGGTTGAGTGCATTACTTACTGTTTTCTTTGAAACAATGGTACCTGCTAATTCCAGGTGTTTCTGAAGCTCTCCAAAAGTGGTCATTGGCTCTTGGACAACTCTTCTAATAATTCTTTTCACTCCTCTGTCAGAAATCTTGCGAGGAGCACCTGGTCGTGGCCGATTTATGGTGAAATTATGTTCTTTCCACTTCCGGATCATGGCCCCCACAGTGCTCACTAGCACATTGAGACGTTTAGAAATCCTTCTGTAACCAATGCCATCGGTATGTTTTGCAACAATAAAGTTGTGAAGGTCTTTGAGAAAGCTCTTTGCTTTTACCCATCATGTACTCTTCTTGTGTGGCACCTTTCTATAGGCCATCAGTTGAGACTGAACCAGCTAGTATTATTTTGCTCTGACAAAGGGCAGGATTGCTATTTACTGATAGATTTCAGCTGGTGTCTTGGCTTCCCATGCCTTTTTTTGTACCTCCCTTTCTTCATGTGTTCAATATATTTTTCCCTGTTTCATTCCACTTTATTGCACATTTTTAATTTCTGAACTTTTTTTGTTTTTGGTTTCTTTGTATGTATCGATTGCATGGGTTGTTACCGACGTGGTTAAAGTTTCATGTTAATAGCACCTTTTAGAATTCTATTTACTGAGAAAAATGGTGACGTGTTCAATACTTATTTTATGTGTGTGTACCCTCGGTTTACATTTTTGACCCCGTGTAGGCAGCCTAGTGCCTCAAGCACTGTAAATTATCAATGTTCTGATACCAAATGCCTCAATCTTTAGGATATATAGAGCAGAGTTTAAAATTTCAAGTTCTGAGCTACTAGCCAGGCCTTAAGAGTTACTCGCCTCCAGTTGCCCCACCCAACCCTTACCCTGCCTCGCCCCTAATTCCACCTCTAAACACGCCCTCGTAAATTATTTCATGAAATTATACTGTTAAATGTTACCCACATTACATCAGGGTCCCCAGAGTCCACCCACATTACATCAGGGCCTCTAATGTCCCCCTTAAACACTCCATCATACTTAGACCATGTACCGCATACAACCATAACCCCCCATAATCTTTCACTCACAAAACCATAACTCTACCAAGCATATCCTACCTACTATCCAACCCAGCAGTACCTTTTAAATGCCCCATACTCTACCACCCATACATGTAGGATTTACATACAGACGTGTACACAGAAACATGTACACACACAGACACAGAGATATATAGATATAGATATATATATAGATATATATATATATATAGATATATATATATATATAGATATATATATATATATATATATATATATATATATATACACACACACACACGTACACATACACACACACACGTACATATATACACACACACACGTACATATGTACACACACACACACACACGTACATATGTACACACACACACACACACGTACATATGTACACATACATGTACATACACGCAGACACATGTACAGATACACACATGTGCATACACAGACACACACACCCCTATAAAAAGTTGCAGTAGTTCATTACCTTCACTCACAGAGCCGGGTACTGCACTCTAGGGGAGGCAGAGAGCACAGGGCACACTCCTTCCTTTGCTTTCACTTTGCTCAACTATTGAGCAGTCTGACGGCTCCCAGTGCGAGTGACCGATCCGGCCTGAGCTCCAAGCCTGCTCAGCAAGATGGCCCTGGGGGACACACTTGCCCCCACCATAATTTCCACTCGTCAATGCAAGCTGGCGTGTGGAAATTTCAAGGCCTGATATAGAGAATGTTCATACCATTTCCTGGCTCCTAGGTTCATTGGAGAACTTCAAAGTCTTTCATGTATCCGTCTACATTTGGCTAGTTGTGTGTGCCCCAGTTGCATTTTGGCTTCCATGTTATGTCTCCCATAGCTTGTCATAGGTGAGGAGGCTTGAACGAGTTAGGAAAACGAGGGCCTATATAGTGCCTTTCTCATACTGGGCTCCTTCAGAAGTTCTAGCCCCAAGGGGGAGCGATGTGTAGGTGGCAAAGACCAAACAGTTTCTGAAGCTGTTGGTTAGTGGACTTGTATACTAGCTGCTTTCTCACTAGGGATGGTAGTTTCTTTGTTAGGAACACAAGTGTCCTGCTTTTCCATTCGTTTAGTTTTTCTTTTATATAGAGAGCCTCAGTTGGGTTTATTCTTGTTGCTCCTCTGTTTCCTGGTTGGATTTTATTTTGATTTCACTAGTGAATTCCATTATTGTTAGGCCCTTTCCCAGGGCTGGTATGTAGCTGACTCTTGTGGAATGCGGTGTATGTGATCTGATCCCCCTTGTACAGGAAATCCAGAGACTGCTATAAGGCAGGCTGATAACTGCGTACATTCCTGATTGAGTTTCCTGTTTGCAGCCTTATTACAGGCGCTGACTCCACTCTGTATGCTATACAAATGATATGATGGAGGATTATGTGAAGATGCTTTTACTTGCCATCAAACATGAATTAGCAGTGGCCCGTGCAAAGGCGTTTTTGGAACATTCACTGAATTCACCAATCTTGTCTCCAAATATCAGCCAAACCATACTCTCCGCTCCTCGCACGACCTCCTGCTCTCTAGCTCCCCTGTCTCCTCCTCCCATGCTTGTCTCCAGGACTTCTCCAGAGCTTCCTCCATCCTCTGGAACTCTCTACCCCAATTTATCAGACTATCGCCTACTCTGTTCACTTTTAGGTGATCTCTGAAAACCTCTCTTCAGGGAAGCCTATCCTGCCCTCAGCTAATCATGGAATCTTCTATTCCTCCTAGCAGTCCATTTCCCACAGTTATTGCCTTTTGTACCACTAGCCCCTCCCTCTTAGATTGTAAGCTCCAAGGAACAGGGCCCTCCTATCCCTCTTGTATTGAACTGTATTGTTGCTGTATTGTCTCCTTTTTATATTGTAAAGCACTGAGCAAAGTGTTGGCGCTATATAAATCCTGTATTATAATAATGCTTTCACTTTCCTCCATTTCCTTTCTGCTTTCCTCCACTCCCCCCACTATATCCTGGGAATTATAGTACCCACCTCCTCCCCTTGGAATGTATTCATCGTTCCCATGTCCGCCCTAGGTAAATCAAGGACAATGTTTGCTTCTTAGAGTCAAATCTAAGGTCCAATTCCAGAGAAAATAAAAATCTTTCTTTGCGGTAGGGCTGCCCCTGTACTGCAAGGTTGAAATGCTTGTTTAGGTCTATGGGATCAGAAAAGCAATTTTTGTTACCCAATCCTCTGCTCCCACAGCAGCCGACGCTCCCCTACACTTCAATGGTGGGCTGTTCTCTGCGCTGCAGGGCTTTGAATCATCTGATAATTTTGATGTTGGGGGACCTGCAACTGCTGGGGTATAAAGAAGACTGTGGGGGAATGTCCCTTACATTTTGGAGTCATTGGGAAGAATCTCCTCCTACAGATAGCTAACATCAATAGTTGCAGTGGCAACTTATCTGAGAGGCAGAAACTGCTCCTGGCTAAGGTGACCCCTAGCAACTTGTGGTGGAACCCTGGTTGTGAAAGGCTGTCCTAGACCCAAAGGAGCATTTAACCCTTGCAGTTCGGGGGCAGCCCCATTGCAGGGGAGCATTTTTACTTTCCCTGGAGTTCAACTTTAAACGCTTCTTTTGGCTGAGAGTAATATGTAGACTCTAAAGATATAACTAAACCCAAAACTCTGCTTTTTGCTTTATGGTCTGGGATATAAATTTTTCTTTAGGAGTTTGCATGTTCTCCCTGGGCCTGCCGGAGTTTCCTCCAGGTAATCCGGTTTCCTCCCATAATCTAGTATGAGTGTGCCCCTAGTATGTATGCATTTGAGATAGGGAACCTAGATTGTGAGCTCCTTGAGGGGGAAACTGATGTTAATGTACAGCAGTGGTTCTCAACCGTCCTAATGCCGCGACCCTTTAATACAGTTCCTCATGTTATGGTGACCCCCCAACCATAAAATTCTTTACCCAGTAAATATAATTCATGTGTCGTTTTACCTTCAATACGGCTGCTTTCAACACAGTAGCTGCTTTCAACACAGCAGCTGCTTTCTACACAGTAGCTGCTCTGTACACATCGGAAATGTGTTTTCCGATGGTCTTGGCGACCCCTGTGAAAGGGTCGTTTGACCCCCAAAGGGGTCGCGACCCACAGGTTGAGAACCACTGATGTACAGTATGTAAAGCACTGCGTAAATTGTTGGTACATGTATCTATAACATATGCTTCATTATTAGAAGTCTTTATGATCTTTTGATGCTTTGTAGCATGCTATATGTGAACATTGGTGGAACTTCTATCATTTTGCTTGCTCTCACACCTAGATGTGTCACATCCTGTTTATATTCTATTATTTCACAGTGTGAACTGGTTTTGGGATTAAAGTGTTAAAGCAACTTTCCAGTACCGAAAACGATATGGAGGGAGGAGGAATTTTCTCACACTCTTATGACTCTTTCCTTTAATCAAACAGAAGAATTCTGTCAAGGGAACCTGTCAAGTGAGCTATTTGTGGGTAGAAAGTGCTCATCCCCTTTTGAAAATGTTGGTTGCTATTCTATGCTGCTCCATTTCTTTTTTTTTTTTTCTACTACCTGAGTCATTGGCCCAGACCAAGTTCCACGTCAGTGATACAAAGTGTGCAGGCAAAAAGATCAGCAAGAAAGCCAAACGAACAACCAATATTCCTTCCTGGTATAGTCTTTTACAAGGATTTCTTGGAAAGTCCGTATAATAGTACATATACAGTATACAGTGAAGCGTGATACTTTGAACAAAGAATGCAACAGGAAGAATAAATTATCGCCCTGAAGTGTGATTGATAACTTACTGTAATCCTCTTATGTGTTTTAGATTCTGGGTACCTGTTCAGTGGCAGCCGTCCAGCATCTCGGGCGTCCACATACAAGGATTCTCCAGGGTCAGGTAAGATATATGTTGTGTTAATCATTAGTGGTGAGAGGCTTATGTTTTAACTTTACCTTTTTATGTTCACTTTTGTAAAATGAATTTATGAGCGGCAAAGATCATTGATTCACCTTTGAAACATGTTAATGTTCCACCTGTCTTTAGGGTGACATGTAACATGTTCCTAGATTGTAAGCTCTAAGCCCTCTGTTTCCTCTTGTACCAAATTGTATTATAATTGTAATGTCTGCCTTCATTTTGTACAACGCTGCACAAACTGCTGGCACTATATAAATCCTGAAAAATAATAATGTTCCAGCTTCTGCTCTTCTCTCCCCAATCTCCACCACATCCCCCCCCCCTTCCTTTTGACAGCGGGCAGGGGATCCTCTCACTTTAAAAGGGAAAAAAAAAAAAACATATTTAGGGTTTAACATGTTACTAATGCAGCAGCCCCGTGTCTCCCTGTTCCCCCATTGTAACAAGGGGATGAGGATCCTCTCACCGCCGTGGCAATTTAACCACTTGCCTGCTGAGCACTTATACCCCTTTCCTGTCCAGGCCAATTTTCAGCTTTCAGTACTGTCGCACTGTGAATGACAATTGCACGATCATGCAACACTGTACCCCTATGACATTTTTATCATTTTTTTGAGACAGAGCTTTCTTTTGGTGGTATTTAATCACCTCTGGGTTTTTATTTTTTGATAATGTTTTTTCTTAGTTTCTGTTTTAAAATTTTGTAAATAAGTGATTTTTCTCCTTCACTGATGTGTGCCAATGAGGCTGCACTGATGGGCACCGACAGGCTGCGCTCATATATGGCACCGACGGGCTGCGCTCATATATGGCACCGACGGGCTGCGCTCATATATGGCACCGACGGGCTGCGCTCATATATGGCACCGACGGGCTGCGCTCATATATGGCACCGACGGGCTGCGCTCATATATGGCACCGACGGGCTGCGCTCATATATGGCACCGACGGGCTGCGCTCATATATGGCACCGACGGGCTGCGCTCATATATGGCACCGACGGGCTGCGCTCATATATGGCACCGACGGGCTGCGCTCATATATGGCACCGACGGGCTGCGCTCATATATGGCACCGACGGGCTGCGCTCATATATGGCACCGACGGGCTGCGCTCATATTGTATATGGCACTGATATGTGGCATTGATGGGCACTGGAAGGTGGCACTGATGGGGCTACATTGATCATCAGTGCCTTGATGATCAGTGTACATGTCCCCTCTGAGTAATGCCGATTACTGCCTCTCCTTTCCTCACATGCTGTCAGCATGAGAGGAATGACGATAACCAGAATTTCCTTATCTACATGCAATCAGCTGTGATTGGACACAGCTGATCACGACAGCCGACATCATCTGCTCTTTCCGTTGATCAGTGATCCGCTGTGTCCCAGTCATGACGTCCTCCCAGAACGAGAGAACCGTCTTGCGCCCGTCATTTCCTTATATGGCGGGTGGGAGGCGGTTAAGAACTGCACGGCTGTGTGGAGCTCCACCCACACAGTTGTGTTATCATAGAGATCTGCAAATGGATGAACTACAGGTACAGTCTTCCTCTGAGGCAGATGGCTTGAAGCTCTCCTGTGAAGACTGAGATTGAGCTCTGGGGTCACTTGTGCAGCAGTTGTTTTCTTATTCAGGGTCAAAATCCTGCGCAATGTCCTTTTCTTTCTGTCGGCTGACCGCGTTAATGTTTATCAGATGACGTTTTATTGGAAACTGTATATGTCGCCATAACCTCGTGACACAGCAAATTGGCAACTTCAGTCACAGCAGTATCAACAATTTGCCCTCTTTGAAGCTCAGTAAGCTCTGATATGACTCCGTATTGCGAGCAGTGAATGACGAGAGGCTTCTCACATGTAAGCTCAGCGTCTCATCACACAGCGGAACCAAAAGAATGTTACATAACTTCTGCTTTCACCGCAAAATATATCATCACTTTCACAACTGCAAATCATGTAGTGTTTCCGTTTTTTTTGGTTTTTCTTTTGTCTGAACCATGTATGTCAGTTCAGGCCAGTCAATTGTGTGGTCTGAAAGACAGAAGTACACTGCTTTTTTTTTTTTTTTTGTTTTTTTGTTTTTGTTTTGTTATAATATTGCAAAACATTTCTTTTTTTCAGATTATTATTCCTTGCTGTCAGGAAGTTATGCCTCGTCGCCTCTGCCATCACCTACCCCATCGGTGGCAGGCTCAGCCACATCTAGCTGTGGATCAATGCTTCACAGACGTCCACTGATTAGCCCGGCCCGCTTGAACTTGAAGGGGCAGAAGCTGAGCTTTACTCCCACCCAGTTTGACAAAACACGTCACAACTTTGAAGACGCCCCGTACCCAGACAGCAGCCTGTGTCCATTGGAGTTCACCAACTTCATGACGAAAAGTCTAAGTGAGTTACTAGATGTGAATCAGTGCTTTTCAGTGGTGTACACCAGTATCGTGTTTGCTGCAGGTATTCATCACTTCTGTTCTGTCTTTGCAGCATTGTTTTCTTTTTAAAGGGACACTTCAATGTACTTTCTGTAAGGACACCACTTCATTTATAATGTCGTTTTTTTAGTTTTGAAGTGACTTTCATGGTTTTGCATGCTGATCTTTATTGTTTTAACAATGGAAACAAGAGCAGAGTGGTGCAGCTTTGCATATTAACACGTTGCTGACCATGTAATGCAGCAGCAAGATAAGTGGGCTTTATTGCCCAGCTGCTGCACATGAGGCCACAATGGCCCGAGGCTGTGTGCTGAGAGCTTTCAGTGTCCAAACCTCCTAAAGACATACGTACAAAAATCTTATTTTTGTGGAGCGTTTTGACGGGTTGCTTTTTCTAAATGTGGCTTGTGTTTTGGCAAGATATGAGCATTGTCTATGTAGAAAAATGTGGACAAGACAGTAGTAATACATAGAGAGAAATAAGAGAATAGCCTTAAAGCGGTTCTAAAGCTGAAAAAATAAATTCTGCATAAAAAGTTTAATGTTCACAAGATATGTTATGTATCTTTTGCAGTGAAATATTTTCAATATTCTAATATATATATATATATATATATAACATGCAGTGAACATGTTTGCAATCCTCTGCCAAGTGTACATGCAGCTTTGTTTACATTTCCGTCAGCGCCAATGTGCTGGGATGAATGATTCCTGCACGTGCAGGGGGTGACTGGTACCCAGGAAGAAGATGCGGGCACTGGCCAGGGGCCTAATGGTCATTGGACCGTTGGGGAATAGGTGAGTATTCCTGACATCAATGAGGGCAAAGCAAAGGAAGAAAAAGAAAGGTAAAAGGAGGAGGATAGGTAAAGAAGGGCGAGAGGTTGGTGTGGGTTTAGTGTAAAATGTCCAGCACAGGTATCCAGAATGCAGTTATGAACCTTCAGAGATAAGTGACTCGCCTCTGTCTTCTAGGCAGGCATGAGTAACCCTTGGATACCACATTTTGAGGAATTTATGGTGAATGTCTGAGAGGATGGCAGTTATCTTTTAGTTTACCCAATATTCTTTTTTATATGCAAATGTTTAGGTGCTCCCTGGTTTTCTGTAGTCTGCACTGGGGCAGTCAGCATAGTTCCTGATTGACCGAAATAAGATCAGTTACAGGATAGGCTGCCCTAGAGTATATCAAGATCAGTGTAAGCAGACAAAAGAGCATTGAGAAGGGGACCATGGAAGACTCAGGAGTTTATTAAAGCCAGAGAGTACAAAAATCGGGTGCACTTCTGCATAGGAACCAATCAGTTTTCAGGTTTTATTGCCAAAGCTTAGTGTTCCTAAACCCCAGACCCTGCATTCACTAGATCTGGTCTCCCCGGACCCTGCATTCACTAGATCTGGTCTCCCCGGACCCTGCATTCACTAGATCTGGTCTCCCCGGACCCTGCATTCACTAGATCTGGTCTCCCCGGACCCTGCATTCACTAGATCTGGTCTCCCCGGACCCTGCATTCACTAGATCTGGTCTCCCCGGACCCTGCATTCACTAGATCTGGTCTCCCCGGACCCTGCATTCACTAGATCTGGTCTCCCCGGACCCTGCATTCACTAGATCTGGTCTCCCCGGACCCTGCATTCACTAGATCTGGTCTCCCCGGACCCTGCATTCACTAGATCTGGTCTCCCCGGACCCTGCATTCACTAGATCTGGTCTCCCCGGACCCTGCATTCACTAGATCTGGCCTCCCCGGACCCTGCATTCACTAGATCTGGCCTCCCCGGACCCTGCATTCACTAGATCTGGCCTCCCCGGACCCTGCATTCACTAGATCTGGCCTCCCCGGACCCTGCATTCACTAGATCTGGCCTCCCCGGACCCTGCATTCACTAGATCTGGCCTCCCCGGACCCTGCATTCACTAGATCTGGCCTCCCCGGACCCTGCATTCACTAGATCTGGCCTCCCCGGACCCTGCATTCACTAGATCTGGCCTCCCCGGACCCTGCATTCACTAGATCTGGCCTCCCCGGACCCTGCATTCACTAGATCTGGCCTCCCCGGACCCTGCATTCACTAGATCTGGCCTCCCCGGACCCTGCATTCACTAGATCTGGCCTCCCCGGACCCTGCATTCACTAGATCTGGCCTCCCCGGACCCTGCATTCACTAGATCTGGCCTCCCCGGACCCTGCATTCACTAGATCTGGCCTCCCCGGACCCTGCATTCACTAGATCTGGCCTCCCCGGACCCTGCATTCACTAGATCTGGCCTCCCCGGACCCTGCATTCACTAGATCTGGCCTCCCCGGACCCTGCATTCACTAGATCTGGCCTCCCCGGACCCTGCATTCACTAGATCTGGCCTCCCCGGACCCTGCATTCACTAGATCTGGCCTCCCCGGACCCTGCATTCACTAGATCTGGCCTCCCCGGACCCTGCATTCACTAGATCTGGCCTCCCCGGACCCTGCATTCACTAGATCTGGCCTCCCCGGACCCTGCATTCACTAGATCTGGCCTCCCCGGACCCTGCATTCACTAGATCTGGCCTCCCCGGACCCTGCATTCACTAGATCTGGCCTCCCCGGACCCTGCATTCACTAGATCTGGCCTCCCCGGACCCTGCATTCACTAGATCTGGCCTCCCCGGACCCTGCATTCACTAGATCTGGCCTCCCCGGACCCTGCATTCACTAGATCTGGCCTCCCCGGACCCTGCATTCACTAGATCTGGCCTCCCCGGACCCTGCATTCACTAGATCTGGCCTCCCCGGACCCTGCATTCACTAGATCTGGCCTCCCCGGACCCTGCATTCACTAGATCTGGCCTCCCCGGACCCTGCATTCACTAGATCTGGCCTCCCCGGACCCTGCATTCACTAGATCTGGCCTCCCCGGACCCTGCATTCACTAGATCTGGCCTCCCCGGACCCCGCATTCACTAGATCTGGCCTCCCCGGACCCCGCATTCACTAGATCTGGCCTCCCCGGACCCCGCATTCACTAGATCTGGCCTCCCCGGACCCCGCATTCACTAGATCTGGCCTCCCCGGACCCCGCATTCACTAGATCTGGCCTCCCCGGACCCCGCATTCACTAGATCTGGCCTCCCCGGGCCCCGCATTCACTAGATCCGGCCTCCCCGGGCCCCGCATTCACTATATCCGGCCTCCCCGGGCCCCGCATTCACTATATCCGGCCTCCCCGGGCCCCGCATTCACTATATCCGGCCTCCCCGGGCCCCGCATTCACTATATCCGGCCTCCCCGGGCCCCGCATTCACTATATCCGGCCTCCCCGGGCCCCGCATTCACTATATCCGGCCTCCCCGGGCCCCGCATTCACTATATCCGGCCTCCCCGGGCCCCGCATTCACTATATCCGGCCTCCCCGGGCCCCGCATTCACTATATCCGGCCTCCCCGGGCCCCGCATTCACTATATCCGGCCTCCCCGGGCCCCGCATTCACTATATCCGGCCTCCCCGGGCCCCGCATTCACTATATCTGGCCTCCCACAGTACACAGAACATGGAAATGTAGTTATTTTAGTAAATATAAACTGCTAGATACCTTTTCTCATCAGCAGTGTATAGCAGTCTTGTGACTTCAGCAGAGCACTGGTTAAAGCTTGTAGGAAGAGTTTTTTTTTCTGCTCTTGGAGGATGCAAAACCCCTGACCTTCTGTCTGGACAGTGCTGATTGGCCCCTGTGCTGATACATGCACTCTCCCAAGAAAAACAAAAAACCTCTAGCAATACACACCAAACTGAGCATGTGCATGTGGCTACGGTTCAGGAGATAAGACGAGGACATTTGGACAAGAGGAGGGCCAGCGAAAAGAGGATCAAACGGCCTTTTTACAAAATGCAG
The DNA here is from genome assembly GCF_062004578.1 of Staurois parvus. NCBI lineage: Eukaryota > Metazoa > Chordata > Amphibia > Anura > Ranidae > Staurois > Staurois parvus. The sequence goes on from NW_028320147.1 coordinate 94,288, forward strand.
AGGACTAATCCCTTAGGTTCCACAGTGAGTATAACAAGCATGCTTTACTGCATCTACAGACTGATTGTACTGTTGTGGGGTTAGTAACACTTTAATCGAACAAGCTGAGGTTAGAAGCTGATTGGCTACCATGCACAGCTGCACCAGATTCTGAATGAACCAGCTTTAGTAAATCTCCCCCTGTGTGTCACTGCTAAACAGGAAGCATCGTCGTATTTGGTTGCCTCCATGTACATGTATCATTGGGGAGGAAAGCTTTATAAAGCACTGATAAAAAAACAAAACACTAAAATGATTGTGTACATTCTTCTCTAAAAGAAGTGAAGGACATTATTAATGTACTGGAGTATATGTTCAATATGTAGTTCCTTTTGTAGCCGGTACTTGAATGTGATTCTTGATGTAACTTACAGTACACCCTGACAGGATTATTAACATGTAGCTAATGCTTTGCGTTTCTGATTTCTAGTGCATACACCTGAAGACCTGTAGCTGCGTACAAATGTTTTTGTTGTTTTTCTGCAGATCATACAAAGGTGATGTCTGAAGCCAGGAGTGATTGCAGCAACACAACACCCAGAAAAGAGGACAGCTCTTCCCATTCTTCAGCCTGCCAGGTGGACACGACCACGGCTTTCCTAGACGCCCCCTCTACCTGGAAAAGTGAGTTAAACTTCTTAAGGCATCCCTAGGATTTCAGATGCTAGGTACACAAACCTTTTATTTATATATATATATATATATATATATATATATATATATATATATATATATATATATATATATATATATATATATATATATTCAAGTTTAAACTTAATGCATACTATAAAACATTTTTTTTTGTACTGGCTTTAATTCAGTCTCATTCAGAAAGACTTAGTGCAGAGGGTAGCATGCACATTAGATACATAAAGTGCCAATCCTTTGATCCCTGGTTCAGCTTTTGTGACCCAACTTACCTAGAATGTAGTATGTCCTAGATTGTGCAGGCAGATAATTCCTGTAGAAATCCTCAGTGCAGGACAGGGGCCCTGTCCTCTTCAGCTGCTGATCTTCTGGCGCTGAGGGATTTAACCACTTCCAGACCGGACACTTTTACCCCCTTCCTGACCAGGGCAATTTTCAGCTTTCAGCGCTATCACGCTTTGAATGACAATTGCGCTGTCATGCAACACTGTACCCAAATGAATTTTTTACCATTTTTTTGAGACAGCTTTATTTTGGTGGTATTTATTCACCGCTGGGATTTTTATTTTTTTTGCTATGTAAATGAAAAAGTCCAAAAATTTTGAAAAAAAGGTGATTTTTTAAAAAAAATTTTGCAAATAAATAATATTTCATCATAAATCTTTGCCAAAATTTATTCCGTTTATCTTTTTAGTAAAAAAAAAAAAATCCAAATTAGTTTATAACCAAAAATTATAATTTTTAAACTTTTTTTTACATCTTTACTTTATTTTTTTATATATATTTTTTTTTTTTTTACTTACTGTCACCCTAGCAGTACAGTGTCACCATAGTGACACTGTACTACTTGTGGGGGGTGATGATTTTTTTTTTTTTTTTTACACATTGCTTTTACACCCATATAGGATGTAAAAGCAATCATTTCTCTTTCTCTCTGTGTGCATTCTTGCACTCATTGACAAGTACTGAGTGAGCTGTGATTGGTCACAGCTTGTCACATGGTACAAGCCTGTTGTGAATAGGCTTGTACCATGTGACCTCTGTGATCATTAACAGATTTCACACGTAGTAAGCAATGATGTCACAAGTGACATCTTGCTTACTACTTTGCATGTGATCACTGATTGGCCATTGGGAGCGCGCACAAGCAGCGTGCGGGGAGGCCATTTATAAACGACCCTGCAGTGCCACCGTCCGGCCGTTTATATGCAACGGCCGGTCGGGAAGTGGTTATACATGTTCAAGTTTTTTTAAAATTTATTTTCATGCATTCTGTGCATGAAGGTAAAAATCCAGCCCCCAATACTTGCCTCAGCTTCATTATGATGCAGCGATGTGCATGAGAACCTCAGCTCTCACGGGACTTCCACTCGCCATTGGCTCCCGCTACTGTCAATCACAGCCAGTGAGCTAATGAGGGGAGAGAGGAGGCGGGGCTGAGGCACGGTTCTGTGTGTGAATTGACACACAGCAGCGGTTTGGGTGCCCCCATAGCAAGATGCTTGTACTAGGGCAGGAAGGAGTGGCCAGGAGTGTCGGCGGGGGATCCGAGAAGAGGAGGATTGTTGCTGCTCTGAGCAAAACTGCTGCACAGAGCAAGTATGACATGTTTAAAAAAAAAAAAATGCCTTTAACATCAATTTAATAGTTCTGTTTGCTGTGAAGCCTCAGTGAACAAGCTCCCAATGGGGACCCGCCCCCTTCTTCCCGCTCCATTGGGGAGGGTTGTTTCATAGCGTACACAGCATGTAACAGTCTATGAAAAGGGGGGAGAATCCCATGATTCATCACACTTACATTCACAGATCATGTCACATGAGTGTATGCTATAAAACAATTTTTCCCTGAAGGATGGGGGGCGGATCGGGTCACCATTGGGAGCATGTTCACTGCCACGTCACAGAAGGCTTGAAACTATTAACTATCTCAGTGCCAGACCTTCAGCAGCAGGAAGAGGACAGGGCACCCTGCTCAGATTTGCACAAGATCCAGCTGCCTGCCTTCGTTACAATAAAGTTAAGTCAATAAAGCTAGAGATTTTTTTACTTCAACTTTGTTTTCTTAATGCAGTTTTTTGGGTGGAATGTGGGTGTGATCCTTGCTAGCCCTTTGTGTTGCCTTCGACCCCAGTTGGGACATCGCCCAATTCTGTCATATCACAGGTGGCTCTCCTCTGAACTGAAATTTCCAGTTTTCATTGTCCAAGAATATTTTATGTATATTCCTTTGGAAGATCCAGTATGGAAGATGAAACCAGCATTATGGTACCACCATTATGTTGTTGCCACAATATCGGGATCTCCATTAGAATAAATAGGGAATGGACCCACAGAGCCTTGGCAGTCATGGTGGGATTGGGGATATGGGGAGGTCTCAACACAGGGGTCCCAAAGGGCCCCTCTACTTAACCCTCAACTTAGCCTCTACTTAACAATGTAAAAAAAAAATTATGTAGGGTTCGTATCACATAATGTCATTTTAGGGTTGCACACGCTGACTTGCTTCAATTTCACCTTGCAGGTTGGGGAGGGACGACGCTCCGCTGGCTTTTGATGTTAAGTCTGACTGGGAACATACTTTTCACTTCCGTATACCTGTACAGAACTGTCAACTGACCCTGTGTAAATACCCCCCCCCACCCACCCTTCCTCCGAGCAATGTGTCACTTGGTGCTCCTCAATATCCTGACACTGCCTGACCATCACTGGTGCTGCCCCCTGGCTGCTGCGCGGGCTCCTGCGCCTGCTCCTGACCATTTCTGTATTATAGGACTTTGTTCTGTATTGTGAACTGTGGAGATTTACACATCGAGCTGAAGACTGTATTAAATAGAGAAAATGGAGAAACATGCTCTACGTTTTTTGTTTTTTTGTGACGTCTTTCCTTTTCGCTGTAACGGTGCCTACAGACACATTCACCCTGTCTGGGAGGGTTAGGCCCATACACGCAGTTTTCACCTTTCACAAACTACAGATGGATAAAGGCAACCTGCTACCAACGATTTCTAACAAACTTCAGAATAATCGCCGCTGTTAATGGTAGGGTGACCTTCATTCATTTGATTTGCAGTGGAAAAATTTGTATGTATTTGAAGTGATCGGTGCACTTTAATAGATATTAAATATCTAGATAAGCAAGCTCATGCATTTTTATAAAGTTTATACAGTCCTGGAGACTTCACTTTCATGAAGATATCAAATCCTCCGTTTAAAAAAAAAAAAAAAAGAAGAAAATTCTCTCCTTGACTTAGATGTCTGTAAGGCTCTATCACAGGATATCTTGGTGAATCCCTATAAGGAGACCTTGTTGCCAAACCATTAAATTGGAACTACACTGCATCTGCGCACCAGAATCCATGCTATTTTTTTTTTCTCATTTTTAATATTCAAAGCAAACTCCCCATTCTATTCATGTCTCCATGATTTATTTAGCTGAGAAATCACTTTCAAAAACACCCCATGGCATTTCTAGTACTGGCCATCTTGAATAAAGGCAGATGATTCATGTTGCATTTACTAATTGGAATCCATCTGCCCTTAGCTTAGGCATGCACGCAGGAGGGTGTGCTTCGCTGAGAAAACCTTCCCTCTTCCCCTCCTTCACTCCTGAAGACTCCTGGGATGTATGACATTGTTTTGGCCTAGACCTGGAAACCAGGAAGCAACTGAAGAAATGTTATGTAAAAAAAAAAACTTGTGCTAGTTGCACAAGGATTCAAAATAGTCCATGTTTATGGAGAAAGATTGGCTCCGCCTTAATGTTAACAATCTTCTAGTAATATTTATAGGTGCATCTAATGTATCTTGGGTATGTTATTTACCTAGAAAAGACTCCCTTGTGTAGACCCACGACTTCTCCTGGGCCTGCCATCTTGGATTGGATGTCAGCAGCCTCACCAAACTTAGAACTGGCACTAAAATAACATGCCACAGAATTCTCCTATAAAAGCTAAAGTCTGCTGCAGGGAGGTGAGATGAATAGTGGAGTAGCTGGGCCAGCACAGAGAGTAGTTAGATACTCCCAGGAGAGGAGAGAGGGCTATGATGTGTAAGGGAATTGATTCTTCCTGAAGAACTGAAATCATTTTTGGAAAGGAAAATCCCCGCACACAAGCATTGAGAATGCTTTAAAAGAGAGGATCTCTTGAATGTGTTTTTTTTTTTTTTTTTTTTGTGTTTTTGGTTTTTTTTTTAATCAAAACAACTTTTATTGTCAAGATAATAGAGAAAATGGGTCAGTACTTACAGAATCCACAATGACATTACTGCAACAGCAGGATTACACATAAATAGAACAACGTGGATACGCAGATCCCATAATAGAGCAACAGAAAGAAATCGTAATCAAAGGAAACAGAGACCACAAGGATCCAAAACTTTCTTGACAATACCTTTTATCAATTTACTTTTTATTCCTTCCTGTCCAGATGTAAATAGAAATCGGGGAAAGGAACAAACCCCAAAACATGCCTTCAAACAATAAAAAAAAACAATACAACAACCACAGGTTCACCCGAGACTTCTCATCAAAAAGAATGGGAGAAGCAGATGAACTCCCCCCCCCAGGGGGAGGAGTGGAGACACACACCTGATATAAAATGTCACACCTGCAAAAGTCGGTCCACTATCAATTGAGGAGGGGGTGAGCCCGGGTGTATCCAGCCAACCCTGCCATACCTGCTGGAACCTGCGATAAGCATTGCGATGTCGGTATGTGAGTTTCTCCAGTGGGAGTAAAGAATGAACATAATCTATCCATTGCTTACTACTCGGAGGAGCCGATGATAACCAGTACCTTGCTATCAACTTCCTAGCCAGATATAAAAGTCTCTAGATACCATAATATACACCTTGAATGATTTTATATGCAGAATTTTGTCCATGTTCTTTGGGTATCTGAGCACTCCTGCGGGCTAGATCTGCAGTAGACCATTTCCTGTTGCTGCCATACGTTTGTCTGCTTGGAGTAATAGGTTGGTACAGGAGAAGCCCAAAACAATACAATTATTGCCCAAGCATCTGGATCAGGGTTTCTCAACTAGGGTTCCTCCAGAGGTTGCCAGGGGTTCCTTGAGCAATGAGCAATTTTTGCCTCTCAGGTAAGTTCCCTCTGACACCATTGATCTTTTTAGCAATCTGTAAGGGGGGTAATTCTTCCCGATGACCACAAGTGTAAGGAGCGTTCTTACCTCTGACTATCACACTAATATATCATGAATTGTATTTGTTATTTGCATTGTGCAAAACGGATTTCTGCGCCTTTCCAAGCAAGGTTCCACACAGATCACTGGGAGGTTCAAAGAGCCAGAACTGGTAACTGCTGCTGATCCTTAGGAAGAAAAGAGATATACACAAAACCTTAATGGATATTTGGGGAGGGGGTCAACCGACCTTTGGGTAAGTAGGCATGAAAGAATATACAATAGTATAAAATTAGGGGAAATTATTTTAATTCCTGCACCCGGTTTTGGACAATGTTGTCATGACTCTTGGAATCTAGGGCAGGGAGGAGGAAATGCAAAATTCATAGTGTAGCATGTGGAAAGAACATTTTTTAGAAAGCGATAAACTCACATTAAAGAGCTACTCAGCATATATGGGGTCAAAAAATTAGGGGACACTACACATTGGCGACTAAGAACATTTGATGAGTTGAAGGCCTTGTATCACCTGCCCAATAAGCAGTTTTTAGGGTACATCCAATTGCATCATGCTTATCTGTTCCAATTTGGGTCATCCGGGGTTCCCTTTTCCCCTTCGGACTTGGGAGTCTTTATTGCGGGATGATGATTTATCTAAGCCTTTGTTCCCTATTCATATGCTTCATTTCCCTGAAACTCATAAACTCCTGTATGTGTGTAGGACTATGTGGGAGGCAGTGGTCCCTGATCTGGATATGGAGGACTGGGAAGACGTTTGGGATGCTCCTTTCACCAGATTGGTCTCCACACGTGACCAACTAATACATTTAAAGTCTTTACACCGTATATATATATGACTCCAGTAAATATTGCTAACATTTTTGGATCCGCTTCCTCCTGCTGGTAGCGTTCTGCAGATGGGGATGATTTCATGCACATATTTTGGGATTGTTCTGCTATACAGGGTTTTTGGTTGGAGGTCCACCAGTGTTTTCAAGATGGGACCACTATACCATTATGCCCATCCGTGAGATGGGTAGACAACTTGGCCCCAGGGTCGCTGATAAGGGGGAACCACTGGGCAGTGGCATCCCGAGGCAGGTGCGGGGGGTGTGCGCGGCACCGGGTGACACCTACCACACGGGATGACACCGGACCCGCTCCACGAAAAGGTAAGTTGTAAAGCAAGCCGACGATCGGATCTGCGGATTGGGAAGCATAATGGATCGGAGTCCGATCCATTATGCTCAATCCGTAAATCCGATCCATTCTGCGGGGATCGTCGGAGGGTGTGTCACCAAGTGTTATCGCACTGGGTGACACCAACCCTAGGGATGCCCCTGCCACTGGGCCTCCTGTAGGGGGCCCCGTCACAGAACAGGGAAAGCAGCTTCAGGCTTCATGCATACATATGTGCATACATACTGTCCCCCTTTGTACATGGCTCCTGGGTGGTGGTAACATTATTCCTGGGCTCCATCAGTTCATCCCGAGGGTTGGGAGACCAGAGGGACTTTTTTTTTTCTTTTTTGGGCTCCTGTAGACTTGCACTATCCTGTGCCAGTCCATATTAGAGGAGATGAAGTCCCGGCTCTCTCAGTCCCTGCTGCTGGTCTGGCGGAGTGATTCAGCTTGCCTAAGTAGCCCTGCACACTGCCTGCCTCCTTCAACAAGTAAGTGCTGAGGGAATCAGGCAGGAGAAGAGCAGTGGCAGGCTTGGGGCAGCTGACTGTCCATTTGTGATGTCCCTCTGCTGCCAGCCTAGCACTGCAAAGAGAGGGATCCCAGGAGCAGCAGAAGTCACAGGAAAGGTGCAGTAATGACATGACAGCACATACACCCCTTTCCCCATGCCCTGACCATTGCCTAGACTATGTTCAATTATACAGCAGGGAGCAGCCAAATGTGATCATCATTATCATGATGATAGTCACACAGTACAGGTGCTTTGAGCCAAATCACCTGTACTATGACTATCATGATAATAATGATGATGGTTGAGCCCTGTTCACACGGGTATGATTTGTCATGCGACTTGACTGTTACAAATCGCATGACAAGTCACACCCCATTGCTGGCAATGGAACCATTAAAATCGCTGCGGCTTTGAAAAAAGGTTCCTGCACTACTTTTTTTCCGATTTCATTGCGACGTGCATTGACTGTTGGTAAATAAATAAAAAAGTGAGCGCTTTCAACATCAGCGGCTATGCACTATAGGTAACCAAATAAAACCTCCGTCATAACAGTAAGTTATTCTGCACTTTACTTACTGTTGTGCATTGACTGTTAAATGGAGTCGCAAGCCGCAGTAAAATCATGGGTACAAATCTCTCTGATCTGCGACTTTGAAATCACGCTGAAGTAGCACAATTTCAAAGCCACACTGGTGTGAGTCAGGCATGAAGGAAGGACAGTCAGATACATCCTGAAGCCAGCCGTAGACGTTGACGGGGGAATTGAGCAAATTTTTTGCGAAATTTGCATCATGTATGTCCTGCCTATAACAGGCTGGGGAAAGCCAACTTATCCCTTAAAGACAAAGCTGCATTTTTTTTTTGTTTTAGGTAGGTAGGGAGGATAAGGGGGGTGGGGTTTTGGGGGCCCCATCAGGTAGGCTATATGGGGCCGCTATGATTGCTTACAGCAGCCCTGCTTGGCTCCCACTAAAGCTATATGCACACTGCTTACCTTACTTTTCTATCATGCTAGAAAACTGATTATTCTCTCTTGGAAAAATGTGAATGCTCCCACTGTGGAGGCTCGGAATTCCCAGGTAAACAAGACATTACCCCTATACAAGGCTACGTACTTTAACAGAGGTGCACTCCTCAAATTCGACATGGTTGTGGGTGGCTGGCATCCACCCCCACTGTTTTGGATTGAGTCACGTTCTAACAAGTATTTTTCCTATTGGGGTCTCTAGTTTTGGTTTTATTTTTTTCCCCCCACGGTACTTACTGTATACTGGATTTGTTTGCTATACTGCTTCGACTTGGCTTGCCTTTTTGTTTCTGTGATGGGGTGTGGATTGTTTTCTTAAAGCGGAGCTCCACCCAAAAGGGGAAGTTCCGCTTTAAGGACTGCTCCCCTTTAAGGACCGGCACCTTTGGGGAGCGGGTAACCAAATTTGAGAGGTACCCACTCCCACAGCGGTAGGTGTCCTTCCTCCCTCTCTCCCTGTAGTTTTTTGGGACATGTGATGGGTCCCAGAAGACTACAGGACCATTCATGATGCGCAGCGCTACTTGCACATGCGCAGTGGGCACCCGGCTGTGAAGCTCCAAGCTATCACAGCCGGGTGCCCACACTGAAGATGCCGGCCTCCTGGAATACAGAACGGCCAGTGAAATGGGCTGCGGGGGGCACACCACGTGACCGAGGGACAGGTAAGTGGCTGTTTTTTTAAAAGTCAGCAGCTACAGGTTTTTTTTGACAGGGTGAGTGGAACTCCGCTTTAATGTAACTCTGTACATGAATCATAGTGAGGTGTTCTTGTATTCTATTTTTTTTTGCCCATCCGTTCTATGGGTCCCTTTCGGACAATAACCCGTAGTTATTGTTTTGTTTGTTATATGGGTTTTTATTTCCTTTATGTTGCTTGTCACTGGTTAGTACAGCTGTAATTTATTGTCTTTTGATGATTTCTTATGCCAAATTTATAAAAAAAAAAAAAGTTAAAAAAAAAAAAAGTTGCTTAGCATGATGGGTAACCACTGGATTCGGGGCAAGCAGGAGGGCAACCAGGCAGCCATGCCTTGGCCACCAGCAAGGGAAAGGAAAGCACTGTGTACACTTAGAGCTGCTGTCACTGTGGAATTGAAGCCGATGGAAACCAGAGCCCTGGGACCAGGAGCCGCCTAGTGTTGCTGATGAGCACCGGAGCTGCAACCTCAATCTAATAAATGTTCTTTCTCCATGCTACACTGTGGATTTTGCATTTTTCCTTCCCTGCCCTCTTGTTTCCATACAGCCATCCAGCACACCCATACTGGAATGAAGCAGCTCTTCCATAGCTAGATAGTGGTTGAGTTGTATTGTATTTTGGCCTACCTGCACATTTGTGTTTTTTCCCTTTTTTTTTTTTTTTTGTTTAAATTTTTCATTCCATATTGTTTGACATCATCGTTGTTTACTAGGGCATCAGGACACTTTACATCTATTAGTATACATAATTATTCTTATACAGTATTTATAAAGTGCCAATAGTTCGCTCAGCGCTGTACATTACAAAGGGGGACAGAACATGTGACAGAACAATACCAATACAATGCGATACACGAGGGGATCGAGGGCCCTGCTCTTTCGATCTTACAATCTAGGAGGGAGGGGATGGTGGCACAGGAGGAGATAGCTGTAGGGGATGGAGTGGTAGGAAGAGTGGAGGAGGTTGGCAAGTTAGCAGGGGGTGGGGTAGGCTTCTCTGAAGAGATGGGTTTTCAGGGTGCACCTAAAGGAGAGTAGGTGATAATCTGATGGGTTGGGGCAGGGAGTTCCAGAGGATGGGTGATACCCTGGAGAAGTCCTGGAGGCGGGCATGGGAGGAGGAGACCAGGGAACTAGAGAGAAGGAGGTCTTGAGAGGAGCGGAGTGTGCGTGCTGGGCGGTATTTGGATATTTGGTCAGTGATGTAGTTTGGGGAAGTATGGACGGCTTTGTACGTCAGTGTTAGGATTTTGAATTTGATCCGTTGCGCAATTGGAAGCCAGTGGAGGGATTGGCAGAGGGGGGTGGCGGAGATGGAGCGGTTGGAAAGGTGAATGAGTCTGGCAGCCGTATTCAGGATCGACTGAAGCGGGGATAGCCAGCGGCGAGGCAGGCCAGTGAGGAGGGAGTTGCAGTAGTCGAGTCGTGATATGATGAGGGAGTGGATGAGCTGTTTAGTGGTTTCTGGGGTTAGGAACGTGCGGATTTTGGCGATGTTGCGGAGGTGGAGTCTTCACAAGTTTGTTAAAGATTGGACTTGGGGCTGGAAGGATAGGTTGGAGTCCAGAATGACACCAAGTACTCTGGCCTGCGGGGCGGGTTTGATGGTGGCGTTGGATGTGATACATAAACTGTAAATCATGACAATGGTGCAGATATCTGTAAAGCTATAGTCCGGCCTTTATTGCAGTTTGTACTGAAATTGTTTGCCCCGATTTCATGGCATACTGTTAGCCTCTCTGTATGCATTAGCAGCTGCAGCAAGTCAGTCCTCAGTTCCTTTCTGCAAAGCCTTCTGCATCATCTAGCCCAGCAATGGGCAAACTACGGCCCGCGGGCCATATACGGCCTGGCGGACCTTTTAATCCGGCCCGCAGCCAGGGCAGGCAAACATTGGCTGTCAGGATGTGTGTAGGCGGGGCAGCGTGACGAACGTGAGGGGAGCTAGGCTCCTCTCACAGTCCGCCCTGAAGACCGGAACGGCGCGGGAACACAGCGAGAGGAACGCGCAGAGCAAAGGTAAGTGAATTGACACAGGAGGGACTTGGCTTAGTACTTTGGGGGATGAAATACTATATGAGGGATGAATTAATATGGGGGATGAATTGCTATAGGGGGGATGAATTGCTATAGGGGGGATGAATTACTATGGGGGAATATTACTATACTTACTATGGATGACACATACACATCATTCATCTACTCGGTCCGGCCCCCGGGTCCAATATATGAACCCATTGCGGCCCTCAAGTCAAAAAGTTTGCCCACCCCTGATCTAGCCCTTACCTCCCTAGCCTGATTAACCCTGATCTACTCCCTTTTCATTCATTGGATTTCCATTCTCATAGTAGCTCATCATTACATACATGTGTTACACAGGGCAGGATTTAAAAAAAAAAAAAAAAGACATGTTGCAGATACATCAAGTCTGAACCTGCCACCTGCATTCTAATATAAACAGGACCCATTGCAAACCATTGTTTCCGGGTGCCTTGCAGAGACCCCTTCTAGTGCATACAAATGCAGGTCTGTGCACACGTGTGAATGAGTCTGATCTGCTGTCTTGGCACAAAAAAATGCAGCTGCAGAGTCATTCTGAAAGTGCTGTTTGTTTTTATTGTATTATTATTTTTTAGATTGTGTGTGCAAATAATTGTGTGCGTCTGAAGTGCATGCTGTGAATCTTTGCACTAGTTCTAAATAATGCCACCTGCCGGTAAACTAATAGCAGTGACTTTGGATTCAGTAGAACGGTGATAAAAAGGTGATGAGTTGTTGGCACAAACACAAAAGGCAATCGGGGGAATTCACCAACACTGGAGGAGCGGTGCGTGGAAACCAATCCGTTTTCTATCTTTCATTTTCAAAGCTTAACCACTTTGCGCCGGCGCCTCCCAGCCCTTTAATTTTCAGAAGCCGGGAGGCAGGGTGGGGTTTCTAGGGTCACGCGACCACCGTGATTTGCTGTCACTGCGGTCACATGATCTGGAAAGGTCTCAATCGAAAGGGGAGATCGGGACCTTTCCGTGAGTCACGGACATGTGCTGGGAGTGTGCAGGGTGTGCGCTCTCAGCACATATGTATTTTCTAATTGCACGCAAATATGCGGCTGCTCAGCGTCAAGGCCTAGACGATGAGGCCACATATTTGCGTGCGCTCTGCATCAAGGGGTTAAAGCGGAACTAATCCCTCCTATCCTTTATAGTCATTGATGCTGCCATCTTAGTTGCCCCAGTGCTGTCTATGGGATCAGTTATGACGTCAGCCATTGTATGGCTTTACCATTCAATTGAGTAGCCCGAGCAACTGTGAAAGTTGTGAAGGCATTGCTTGAATGTAACTATTTTGGGAAACCATTTAATCAATGGGTTGAAGTGAAACTAAACTGAACAAGCTGTTATTAAAGTGTTACTAAACGCACAACGTAACATTGGTTTGTAAATGTAGTAAAGCATGCTTGTTATACTTACTGCGGAACCTAGGGGGTTAATCCACTGCATTGTGTAAAAAGGATGTTTGATCCTGTCTTCTCTGATCCTCCCCTTCTTCCAGTGTCACCATTTGATCTCCTAATAGAATAGAGCCTCGGGGACACTCTGCATGTGCTCAGTTTGGTGTGTACTGCTAAAGAGATTTTCTTTTTTGGGAGGATGCATGTGATCAGTACTGTCCAGACAGAGGGTCAAGGGTTATGCAATCTCATAGGGCAGTGGGAGGGGAATGAAAATTCCTACAAGCTTTAACCAGTGCTCTGCTGGATACTGATAGAAGTCACAAGACTGCTATATACTGCTGATGAGAAAAGGTATTTTGCAGTTTTTATTTACTAAAATAATTGCATTTCTGTGTACTGTGGGAGACCTAATTTAGTGAATGAAGGGTCCGGGGAGACCTGATTTAGTGAATGAGGGGTCTGGGGAGAGCGGATCTAGTGAATGCGGGGTCCGGGGAGAGCGGATCTAGTGAATGCGGGGTCCGGGGAGACTGGATCTAGTGAATGCAGGGTCTGGGAAGAGCAGATATAGTGAATGCGGGGTTTGGGGAGACTGGATCTAGTAAATGCAGGGTCCAGGGTTTAGTAACACTTTGTTATTAGCTGATTGGTTGTCATACACAGTTGTCTCCAGATTGCCATCTCCAGTTTTATAAATTCATTCTCCCCTCCCCTTGGTTTTCTGAGTTCCCCTATAGTTTAGGCACTAGTTTTTAATCTTGCCAGTAGATCTACTGGTTTCCTATGTCCTTGAACAAGGTGATGACTGTTCTGCAGTAAAATCAATGCTGTCTTGTTTTCCTATGGACATGTAGTTTAACCCCTTCACCTGCCCCAGTGCCCCTTCTGAAAAGTTCTGAACACCAGGTGGTGGGAAAGATCAGCTAATCACATGACAACTGTGATGGACTCAGAGTGGTCACTTGATTTGGAGCCAGTTCCACCAGCGACTGCTCATTAGCGGGGACTTGTTTAGGGTGGTACATGTGTAGAGATGTAAGGACTTAAACACAAACTGCTTCAGAGCACCAAAATATTTGGTCCTAAATGAAGCAGTAATAAAACCAAAAATGTAATATATTGCAGATCTGTTTTCACCCAGTACTCTGGCAAGTAACACACCTCCAGTATTAGAGTGCCCCCACTCTGCATGATTGGTGCACCGGGGTCACGTTTGGACAATGGCATTGTCAGTCTGGGGGAAGGGAGTGTTAGTGTATCTAAATCTGCTAGTACATCTAACAATTTGAAGCCAAACGCCAGCTAACACTGTAGTTACAGTAAACATTTTTTTATAAGGTTTTATGTGAATAAATTAAAGCTGGTCATTGTAAACTCCTGCCAGTATTAAATGGTTTGTCTCAACCGTCTAACTTCTACAGCTGCAGGATAGCTTGCTCTGTTGAAAAATAACAGTTACTGGATGCATCACCAGGTGAAAATAAAAGAAACCTTAAAGGAAAACTAAGAGCAGTTTGCATTCTGATCGGCAGGGGCTCCGCTTACAGATCCCCTACTGCTTGGAGCAGGACAGGTGACAGGTCTGTGACAGACCCCGCTCTGCTCTGTGGGCAGCCCGCAGTAAACAGCTCTGCTATCTATCTGCTTACACCCAGTTGTCTCTGATCTGCTCTGCCCAAATGGAAGAGGACACAATCCTCTATTTTATTTTTTTTAATTCTATATATATTTTTTATTTTTTTTTTTAGCAGACCTGATCATACCCGGAGGTAGGTGGGAGTAAATGGACAAAAGTCTGTTTACACCCAGTTAGGGACTGACAACTCATGGGGCCCCTGGGCAATAGGGGATTATGGGACCCCTGTGTCCTTGCCCAAACTCAAAAAAGCTTATGAAAAAGGTACCAGGGGCATCTCATGGGGCCCCCTACTGACCCCGGGCCCTCGGGCAGTGCCTGAGTTTCCAAATGGTCAGTCCGCCCCTGCACCGAGTTGTCCATAGGAATGCATGGACCATGTTATCAGCCATCACATCTAAGACTTGGTAAGGAGAAGATAAATTGAATAGGTATGTGCCCTAATAAAAGTCAGCAGCTACAGTGTGCACCGCTTTTGTGGACTGTTTTTGGGGTGTTGTTAACATACACATCCGCAGTGGTTTGCATGAAAGGGGTGCTTCTGATGCGGTATTTGCTCAGAAAATGCTGTGCATTCCTCACTGCATCGGTGTGAACCGAGACCTAACGCATAAAACTGTATGATATGAAAATGTTGCTAAACGCAGTGTGTGAATGGAGTCATAGGGATGCATTGTCAGCATTTAGCTGGGGTAAGTTCCTCTACCCGCAGCTGCGCCTGGCTTCACATAGGTGCTGTGTGGTCAGAGGCGTCCCTAGGGTTGATGTTACCCGGTGTGCTAACACTTGGTGACATCTCCTCTGACGATCCCCGCACAATGGATTGGATCTGCGAATTGAGCATAATGGATTGAACTCTGATCTATTATGCTCAATTTGCAGATTCAAACTATTCTGTGGGGATCGTTGGCTTGCTTTACAACTTACCTTTTCGTGGAGCTGGTGCAGTGTTACCCTGTGCGGTAGGTGTCTCCTGGTGCGGTGTTACCCTGTGCGGTAGGTGTCTCCTGGTGCGGTGTTACCCTGTGCGGTAGGTGTCTCCTGGTGCGGTGTTACCCTGTGCGGTAGGTGTCTCCTGGTGCGGTGTTACCCTGTGCGGTAGGTGTCTCCTGGTGCGGTGTTAGGCCGTGCGGTAGGTGTCTCCTGGTGCGGTGTTAGGCCGTGCGGTAGGTGTCTCCTGGTGCGGTAGGTGTCTCCTGGTGCGGTGTTAGACCGTGCGGTAGGTGTCTCCTGGTGCGGTGTTAGGCCGTGCGGTAGGTGTCTCCTGGTGCGGTGTTAGGCCGTGCAGTAGGTGTCTCCTGGTGCGGTGTTAGGCCATGCGGTAGGTGTCTCCTGCTGCGGCACGCACCCCCCTCGGGTTGCCACTGGTTGTGGTATATCACATGTGCTTCGCACAGGCACTGCACTCCTGTGCGAATCACATGCCATTTGTGTGCGATGCGATCTGAGCCATAATCAAACTGCACCTGCACCAAAAACTTGCAGGACCCTTTGGCACTAGAATCAGATCGTATGGGTATTCACACCCATGCGATCTGATACTGCACATCGCACTTTGTTTTGTGGACTGCTTGCGCGTTGTCCCGCAGTGGTTTGCATGGACGAATTTGATGCGGTGCAGAATTCGCACTGAAAATACTGCAACTTCCACACTGCCTGCCTCCATGTGAACCCAGGCCAGTAAGGCTCAGTTCACACTAGCTTTGTTAGCAGGCGTCAGACAGTCCTTTGAAAAGCGTTAAAAATGCTTCCCAAACTCCTATGAAAATTCTGCAGATGGCAGCACACAGTGCTGTTCACGCTGAAGTGTTAGCCTTGCTGTAAAACTGACGCCTTGTGTCCAATCAGGAGCAGTTGCAGCCTCCCATTCAAGTCTATGGTGCTGCTCTACAAACCCTTGGCAGGTGTGTGTGGCGTGTTAATACCGTTTATATTCATTATAGGTGTTTGTGGTGCAGGTTTAACGCTCGGCAAATGGGCGGCCTGACCATTTGGAAACTTGGGCACTGCCTGAGGGCCCAGGGTCAGTAGGGGGCCCCCATGAGATGCCCCTGGTACCTTTTTTTTTTTTTTTCCCCCATAGGCTTTTTTGGGTTTGGGCAAGGACACAGGGGCCCAGAGGTCGACTGACCATTTGGAAACTCGGCCACTGCCCAAGGTCAGTAGGGGGCTCCATGAGATGCTCCTGGTACCTTTTCATAGGCTTTTTTGAGTTTGGGCAAGGACACAGGGGCCCCATGATCCCCTATTGCCCTGGGGCCCCACGTGTTGTCAGTCTGCCCCTGTTGGCAAACTCCTATCAACAGTGCATAGGGTGCTTGAGGGGCATTAAAAACGTGTCCCCACTGCCTGGCTAAAGCAATAGGGGTGTTTGGTAAGATTTAGAAATAAAGGCAAGTGTGAATGAGCCCTAAAAGCGAAAATCTAACTGCCCCTGTGAAAGAAGACATCTAAATTGAGGAAGACTGGAGTTTAGTTCCCCGGTACTCGGTTTCCTCCATCCTGTAGGCACGCTGCTTGGTTACATTGTTGCGGGGTCAGAGGCAGGCCAGCAGCTTAGCAGCACGGCTGACCTCTGCCTGACACCCAGTGGGCGGAGCCGTAGATCCACGGCATGCTTTTTGTTTACATTTACAGTGTAACTGACAGCCCGGGGGCGGAGTTTAGAGAGCCTTTGGGCGTGTATTAACGGTACAGTAAAGGGAGTGGGCGGTGGCTGGGCGTGTCCAGTGGTAGAGCGATACGGGTGGGGGCGGGAATGGGCGTGGCTGGTGCGAGTTGGCGGGCGGTGACGAGTAGCAGGGGGCGGTCCTGGGGACCATGTGGATTGGAAGCCGTTATCCCCGTACAGGACGATGTCGGAGCAGGCGGAGGAGAGCCGGCTGGAGGTCGCTGTGTCCGCGGAGGAGAGCCGGCTGGAGGTCGCTGTGTCCGCGGAGGAGAGCCGGCAGGAGGTCGCTGTGTCCCCGGTGAAGCCGCCGTACTCCTATGTGGCGCTGATCACCATGGTGCTGGAGGAAAGCCCGGAGAAGCGGCTGACGCTCAGCGGGATCTATGAAGCCATCGGGCGCCGGTTCCCCTATTATTCCCGGCTGGAGAGGAAAGGATGGCAGAACAGCATCCGCCACAACCTCAGCCTCAACCAGTGCTTCGTCCGCCTGCCCCGCCAGCCCGGGCACAAGGGCAGCCTGTGGGCGCTGGACCCCGCCTTCCATGGTATGTTCGAGCGGGGCAACTACCGGAGGAGGCGGCGGCTGAGACGGCCAGAGCAAGCGCTGAACGAAGACTCCATGCCGGCCTTCAGATACCAGGAACCGACGCAGTGCTGCCTGCAACCCGGGCACTACCCGCTCATCGGGAACCCCTGGGGGCCCGGGGCCCCGTTTCTGCTCCCGGGGCCCGCCAATAGCCCCTATCCGATCCCCGGGGGGTTCCATGGGGAGCTGCCGGCAATACCCTGCTGGGAACAGGAGGTGCACTACCGGGGGATGGTGCCAGCCATGGTGGAGGTCTGCCCTCAAATGCCAGTCTGCAGCTTCAGAGCCCTGCTGGCTGAATGAACACAGTGCCATCCTTCACTGATCACTCTGTGCCACCTTCCTGCCACTGATCTCAACTCTGTGCCACCTTCCTCCACTGATCTCCACTCCGTGCCACCTTCCTTCCACTGATCTCCACTCTGTGCCACCTTCCTCCACTGATCTCCACTCTGTGCCACCTTCCTCCACTGATCTCCACTCTATGCCATCTTCCTCCACTCTGTGCCATCCTTCTCCACTCTGTGCCACCTTCCTCCACTGATCTCTACTCTGTGCCACCTTCCTCCACTGATCTCTACTCTGTGCCATCCTCCTCCACTGATCTCCACTCTGTGCCACCTTCCTCCACTGATCTCCACTCTGTGCCACCTTCCTCCACTGATCTCCACTCTGTCACACCTTCCTCCACTGATCTCCATTCTGTGCCACCTTCCTCCACTGATCTCCACTCTGTCACACCTTCCTCCACTGATCTCCACTCTGTCACACCTTCCTCCACTGATCTCCACTCTGTGCCATCCTCCACCACTGATCTCCACTCTGTGCCATCTTCCTCCACTGATCTCCACTCTGTGCCATCTTCCTCCACTGATCTCCACTCTGTGCCATCCTCCTCCACTCTGTGCCATCCTCCTCCATTAATCTCCACTCTGTGCCACCTTTCTCCACTGATCTCTACTCTGTGCCATCCTCCTCCATTAATCTCCACTCTGTGCCATCTTCCTCCACTGATCTCCACTCTGTGCCACCTTCCTCCACTCTATGCCATCTTCCTCCACTCTGTGCCATCCTCCTCCACTGATCTCCACTCTGTG
Organism: Staurois parvus; assembly: GCF_062004578.1. NCBI lineage: Eukaryota > Metazoa > Chordata > Amphibia > Anura > Ranidae > Staurois > Staurois parvus. Next base: position 112,987 of record NW_028320147.1, read on the forward strand.
CCACCTTCCTCCACTGATCTCTACTCTGTGCCATCCTCCTCCACTGATCTCCACTCTGTGCCATCCTTCTCCACTGATCTCCACTCTGTCACACCTTCCTCCACTGATCTCCACTCTGTCACACCTTCCTCCACTGATCTCCTCTCTGTACCATCCTCTTCCACTGATCTCCACTCTGCCATTCTCCTTCACTCTGTGCCATCCTCTTCCACTAATCTCCATGTACCAGCTTATTTCCATCTCCTTTGCTCCAGCTTCATCCTTTGATATCCAGCCTGTGCCGGCTCATTGCCATCACTAATGTATCATCTCCAGCTTCATTCATCTCTCTGTGCCCACTCATTGCCATCACCTCTGTGCCAACTTCCTAACAGATTTCCACACTACCAGCTCATTGCCATCACCTCTGTGTCATCTCCAACTTCATCCACCAGTCTTCTCATAGCAACTCATCGCCATTTCCAACTTCATCCACCAGTCTTCTCATAGCAACTCATCGCCATCTCCAACTTCACCCACCAGTCTTCTCATAGCAACTCATCGCCATCTCCAACTTCACCCACCAGTCTTCTCATAGCAACTCATCGCCATCTCCAAGTTCATTCACCAGTCTTCTCATAGCAACTCATAGCCATCTTCATATTCATCCATAGAACTGTCCGTGCCAACATCAACTAATCTGTATGTCAACTCATTGCCATCATCTCTGTGCCAACTTCACCCACCAATTTCAACATTGTGCCAGCTCAGTGCTATTATTACCTTTGTGTCGTCTCCAACTTCATTCATAAATCTTCTGATACCAACTCATTGCCATCTCCAACTTCATCCATAGAACTTCTGTCTGTACCAACTTCAATTAATCTCTGCTGTGTGCCAACTCATTGCCATCACCTGTGCCAACTTCACCCACTAATTTCAGCATTTTGCCAGCTCATTGCTATTACCTCTGTGCCATCTCCAGCTTCATCCATCAATCTCCTGTCTGAGCCAGCTTGTTGCCATCGCCAACTTCATTCATAGATCTCTCCGTGCCAACTTCAACTGACCTCATTTATATGACAACTCATTGCCATCTCCAGCTGCATCCATAGATGTCCTGTCTGTTTTATCTTCAGCTGATCTCCTCTGTATTAACTCATAGCCATCTCCTCTGTACCTCTTTATAAGCTATGGCACTTCCTCTGGTACTTGAACATGCCATCTTCACCTTGGTGCAATGACTGCCAGTCCGCTGTTTCCCCAGTTATTCCAAATCTGAGTAGATTAATTCCTACAATAACTCCAGTCAACAGTTATGACAGCCTTGCATCACCATAATTCAACCTCCACTGCCCTACCAAGCTTCAGATGTCTCCTGACACCTTCTGGAAGTGCTACCAATATCCAGAGGCTTCCAGCAAGAGCTACAAATATCCAGAGGCTTCCAGCAAGAGCTACCAATATCCAGAGACATCCGGCAAGCGCTACCAATATCCACAGATGTCTGGCAAGTGCTACCAATATCCACAGACTTCCGGCAAGCGCTATCAATATCCAGAGACTTCCGGCAAGCGCTATCAATATCCAGAGACTTCCGGCAAGCGCTGCCAATATCCAGAGACTTCGGCAAGCGCTGCCAATATCCAGAGACTTCGGCAAGCGCTACCAATATCCAGAGACTTCGGCAAGCGCTACCAATATCCAGAGACTTCGGCAAGCGCTACCAATATCCAGAGACTTCGGCAAGCGCTGCCAATATCCAGAGACTTCCGGCAAGTGCTACCAATATCCAGAGACTTCCGGCAAGTGCTACCAATATCCAGAGACTTAATTTTGTTCAGAAAAGTTCCTTGTGTGCCAGCTGTGTACTTCTGACTTCCATGCTTTGCTGCCCCGATTGACACAATACAACACTGTGCCATCCTGCCACCTCCAACTTCTTCCATCACTCTCCTGTTTGTGCCCACTCATTGCATTCTCCTCTGTGCCGCTTTCAGCTTTATGGACCAATCTCTCTGTGCCAACTTATTTCTATCTTTGCAAGGTATGACGTTTCCTCTGGTGGCTGGACATACCATCTTCACTTGCCTTTGTACAGTTGGTCTACAGACACGGTGCTATGGTTGTGCCAGTCTGCTGCTTCACCACTTATTCCAGATCTGAGCAGATTAATTCCTACCATATCTCTACACCACAGTTCTGACAGCCTGGCATCACCAGGATCCAACCTCCGCTGCCCCACCAAGCCCCAGATGTTTCCTTACAACTTCCAGCAAGTGCTACAAGGGTACCAGTGGTGTTCTAAGAAGTTCTGCCTTTTGCCAGTTGGGTATCTTTGCCTTCCATCCTTCGCCGCCTATGGACTGACCCAATACAATGCTGTGCCACCCTGACAAGCTAACACTGACCTTGAAGATCCACTTAGGCACAGCCAACAGATCTTCTCTGTTGCCATCAAGAAAATGGTATCTGGCAACTGGAATCGGAAAACACTGAAATCCATTAGTTGCCTTGCTTGATGCCATGGCAGGCATCCATATTGAACTCATTATCACTATCAGAAACATCCTAACCCACCGTACCCTCCCAAAAAAAATAGAAATCCTTTTAGACTTCTCTGCCCAGGTTGACTCCTTTAAGCTGAACTAAAAGTTCTCCCTTGCTTTGGGACTGTGCAGTGCAAGAGTTAACAGCTTGCTACGTTTAGGGGGGCCAGGTACAGCAGTTTCACTGGTCCATGCAAGCCCCTTCTTCCCCTATGCCCTGCACTGGACTTGAGGATGCAGAGGGTGAGGCCATTGCCTGGTCATGGGTGGGGGGGTGCGACTGCTGGGGAAGGATTTGTTAAGTAGAAAGTTCTTTCTGTCATCCCGTAGACAGAAAGGAGCATTTAACCCTTGCAGTGTGGATGCAACCCCACTGCAAGAGAGGACCTTTCCTGTAGTTTTGGCTTTGTGTGTCCTTTACTGCCTTGTGCCAGGCTATGGTTAAAGTTCATAGCACAATACTGTCTTTACCTGTCTTTTTTTGGGCATTGTTGCTGTTTGTCTTTTCTTGTTTTTTGTCTTTTTTACAGACTGCTGAAAAGTTCTTACTGTTTTAATAACTGCATTGTGTGTAAAGGCTATGCAAATGATGTCATTTTTATACAGCCTTTATATATTCATTTTTTTTTTTTTTTATACAGATTATAAAATAAATTTTTGTACAATTATCTTCCTAACGGGTTTTCACAAGCTAGGTCCCATAGCAATAAAAGGAGAAAGGCATCCATAGTTTGCCTTACTAAAGAGACCCTGTCAACTTGTCCATTCAGGGTAAAGTGGACGGGGTCTGTTTGAAGCCCATTCCTTGAGCACATTATAGTTATCTTCACAATGCTTTCCTACTGCTTCTTTCTATGTGGGTGCCATTGCACAATGCCCAGTGTTGCAGCATAAAGTCACACCCTCAGTCATGTTCCCGCTGGAGTACTGCATTCTGGTAGATGGTTACTTGTTCCCTCCATACCCAGAAGTGCCGGGTATTTCGGTGTGGCAACCGCCAAAGGAGTGGGCTTATGCAGAACCTGTCACTTTGCCCTGAATAATTAGGGAGACAGGGCCTCTTTAAAAAAGGCTGTGATTAAGTATATTCCTTGTCATATCTATTTTCTGTTTTTTTTTTTCCCTCTCTCTTCCAGGTAGAGATGTAAATGAAAAAAAAAAATTGTGGTTATTTTGCATTCAATATAGATGGTTACTTGTTCCCTCCATACCCAGAAGTGCCGGGTATTTTGGTGTGGCAACCGCCAAAGGAGTTGGCTTACACAGAACCTGTCACTTTGCCCTGAATGATTAGGGAGACAGGGCCTCTTAAAAAAGGATGTGATTAAATAAATCCTTGTCATATCTATTTCTATTGGGGGTTTTTTTCTCCTCTTCCAGGTAGGGCTGTAAAGGGAAAATAAAATTGTGATTATTTTGCATTCCATATAGATGGTAGATGGTTACTTGTTCCCTCCATACCCAGAAGTGCCGGGTATTTCTGGTGTGGCAACCGCCAAAGGAGTGGGCTTACACAGAACCTATCACTTTGCCCTGAATGATTAGGGAGACAGGGCCTCTTTAAAAAAGGATGTGATTAAGTATATTTCTTGTCATATCTATTTCTCTGGGTTTTTTTTCCCTCTCTCTTCCAGGTAGAGATGTAAATGGAAAAAAAAATTGTGGTTATTTTGCATTCAATATAGATGGTTACTTGTTCCCTCCATACCTAGAAGTGCCGGATATTTCGGTGTGGCAGCCGCCAAAGGAGTGGGCTTACATAGAACCTGTCACTTTGCCCTGAATGATTAGGGAGACAGGGCCTCTTTAAAAAGGATGTGATTAAATAAATTCCTTGTCATATCTATTTCGTTTTTTTTTTTCTCTTCCAGGTAGGGCTGTAAAGGGGAATAAAATCTGGTTATTTTGCATTCCATATATACATGAATGGTTTGGTAGGTTTTACCTAATGGGACACTACAAGTTCCAATATGCCATGCTGGCAACTGTAGTTCATCGATTGCTGACATTCTGGTTTTACCTTGCCTTGATTAGTTGTTTGTTCTTGCGTGCGTCCTATATATTTTCTAGAATTTTGTTACAGCCTTTTACATAAACTAAGGTTAAATGAATTGTCTTGTCCACTTTCAAGTGTGACCGTTTGTGAGAAATTCCATACAACTTCCAGGACCGTTCACAAGCTGGCACCAAAGAGTCACTGAATGTTTCAGGTAACGTGCCCAGGGAAGTAAATACAGGCGTATGACCGTACAGCATTACATAAAAAGCTGCATTTACAGTCCCTTGTATTTCTTTACATGTTACTGCATTTAAAATCTGAGTGTCTGTAATCCATTGTAAATGCTGGTGCATGGATGTATTTTACTGAACACAACACAGGCACCTTCAGGAAAATTGCCCCTGTAATTGCGAGCTCCTGAGTTTAGTGGGGATAACAGGCACACGTGGCGTTGTGGGTGCGATAAATCTAGGTATATGTTATGCTGTAAGGCCTTTCGCCTTTATCTACATCCATGTGCATGTAACCTTATTGTGTGAATGAATGATGCCAAATTTTTTGTACTCCTTGTTCAAAATAATTATTTTTGTATTGTCCAAAGTAGTTTTATTAAAGGTTGTAAAGTTTACAAACATTTTGATTAAAAAAAAAATATACCTGTTAAAAATAAACTTATGTTTAACTATAAATTAACTTTGTGCTGTAATTTAACCCCCTCCTGGTAAACTATTTGTACATCTCAAGGGTTGTATAAAACTTTGTTGCAGATCTTTAAAGTGTTTGTAAAGGCTAAAGGTTTTTTTTTACCTTTTTATGCATTCTATGCATGAAGGTAAAAAAAAAACTTCCTGTGTGCTGCTCCCCCCACAACCCCCCAATATTCATCTGAGCCCCCTCTCGATCCAGCAATGTGCACAGAAGCCTCAGATGTCCAGGGTCTCTCTCTCTCCTCATTGGCTGAGACTCAGCCATTGGCTCCCACTGCTTTCAAACACAGCCACTGAACCAATGGAGAGAGAGCAGGGGGCGGAGCAGACCCATGGCTCTATGGGGTTTATTTACTAAAGCTGGAGAGTCCAAAATCAGACTCCCTTCTGCATAGAAACCAATCAGCTTCTAACCTCAGCTTGTTCAGTGAAGCTTTGGCAATGAAACCTGGAAGCTGATTGGTTTCTATGCAGAAGGGAGTCTGATTTTGGACTCTCCAGCTTTAGTAAATAAACCCCTATGTGTCTTACGCGGGGCTTGGGAGCGAGCATGCACCAGTGCTCCCATAGCAAGCAGCTTGCTATTGGGGGCATTGGTTAAGGGGGAGGAGCCAGGAACACCAGCAGGGGACCCAAGAAGAAAAGGATTGGGGCCGGTTTGTGCAAAATCATTGCAGATACCAGGTAAGTATGACATGTTTGTTATTTAAAAAAAAAAACCCTCTAGTAATACACACCAAATTGAGCATGTGCAAAATGCCTATGGTTCAGCGATAGACTAATCTCTTACCAAGCAAAAAACATCACAGAGGTGCTCAGGTGGGTTGCCTGTGATGCAGAAATTTTTTCACAACAGCCACATTTACCATGGAGCAGTGATCAAGTGTAAGTCAATCATATAGAGCAAGGGGATGGTTAACATACAGTTGCAAGAAAAAGTATGTGAACCCCTTGGGATTACGTGGAGTTTCGCATGAATTGGGCATAAAATGTGCTCTGAACGTCATCTAAGTCACAACAATAGAAGAACACAGTCTGCTGAACATAATACTAACAAACATTAGACGTTGCCATGGTTTAATTACACATAACATGTAAACATTCACAGTGCAGGGAGGAAAAAGTATGTGAACCTTTGGACTTAATAACTGGTTGACCCTCCTTTGGCAGCAATAACCTCAACCAAACATTTCCTGTAGTTGCAGATCAGACCTGCACAACGATCTGGAGTAATTTTGGACCACTCCTCTTCACAAAACTGTTTCAGTGTAGCAATATTCTTGGGATGTCTGGTGTGAATCGCTCTCTTAAGGTCATGCCACAGCATTTCAATGGGGTTGAGGTCAGGACTCTGACTGGGCCACTCCAGAAGGCGTATTCTGTGCTGTTGCAGCCATTATTTTGTTGAATTACTTGTATTCTTTGGGTCATTGTCCTGTTGCATCACCCATCCTCTGCGGAGCTTCAATTGGCGGACAGATGGTCGTACATTTTCCTGCAAAATGTCTTGATAAACTCTGGAATTCATTTTCCCATCAATGACAACAATCCGTCCAGGCCCTAAAGCAGCAAAGCGGCCCCAAACCATGATGCTCCCTCCGCCATGTTTCACAGTGGGGATGAGGTTTTGATGTTGGTGTGCTGTGCCTTTTTTTCTCCACACAGTGTTGTGTGTTCCTCCCAAAAAACTCAATCTTGGTTTCATCTGTCCACAGTATATTTTGCCAGTAGTGCTGTGGAACATCCAGGTGCTCTTTTGCAAACTTCAAACGTGCTGCAATATTCTTTTTGGACAGCAATGGCTTCCTCCGTGGTGTCCTCCCATGTACTCCATTCTTGTTTAATGTTTTCCTGATTGTAGATGTGTCAACAAAAATGTTAGCATGTGCCAGAGATTTCTGTAGGTCTTTAGCTGACACTCTGGGATTCTTCTTTACCTCATGCAACATTCTGCGCTGTGCTCTTGCAGTCATTTTTACAGGACGAACACGCCTAGGGAGAGTAGCAACAGTGCTAAACTTTCTCCATTTGTAGACAGTCTGTCTTACCGTGGACACATGAACATCAAGGCTTTTGGAGATACTTTTGTAACCCTTTCCAGCTTCATGCAAGTCAACAATTCTTGATCGTAGGTCTTCTGAGAGCTCTTTTCTGCGAGGCATAGTTCACATCAGACAGTGCATCTTGAAACCAGTAAACCCAAAACAGGTGTGTGTTTTTTAAGGGCAGGACAGCTGTCAGCAAAGCATCCAATATCATCACACTGATTGGAGTCAAGGTTGGCTCACTCCTGGCTCCAATTAGCTCTGGGAGAAGTCATTAAGCTAGGGCCTCACATACTTTTTCCTCCCTGCACTGTGAATGTTTACATGTTATGTGTAATTAAACCATGGCAACATCTAATGTTTGTGTAGTATTATGTTCAGCAGACTGTGTTCTTCTATTGTTGTGACTTAGATGACGTTCAGAGCACATTTTATGCCCAATTCATGCAAAACTCCACGTAATCCCAAGGGGTTCACATACTTTTTCTTGCAACTGTAGATATTCAGAACAGCAGCATTTATCGGGGAGCAGTGATTAGGGCCCTGCTGATCCTCTTGTATTGAAATGTATTCTAACTGTACCGGCGCCATTTAAATCCCGCATTATAATAATAAGCGAAAGCACATCTTCACCTGTAAACTTGACTCCTCCCCTCCCTCTTGCACAATTGGCAGGAAAAATTAATTTTTTTTAAATAATATTTTTTAATTTGTACATTTCACTTCCTGCAAAGATGACCTATGCATCGCAATGCAGTGGATCTACAAGACCTGACAGTGCCACATGGCATGTCTGCACATGCGTGGAATCATGTGAAACTCACATAGCAGGTCTGCCAATATCTCTGCACATGCTTGAGATATTGGGTCAGATGGTGGCGAAGGAGCATAGCAATAAAGAAGAGCGTATAAATGTGATTGTTGTGAGCTACTATGGTGTATTTAAAATAAATATAAATAATACAGTGATTAAATGAATAAATATAAAAAAATGAATGGGTGGGTTGCCTACACTACACACATACGCATACCAATGTGTCTATATCAAATTAAAAAACCACTTTGTGTCGCGCTCCACTATTAATATACATACAAAACAATTAGTGCAAAACAAACTTTTTTTATAGTTTGTTTTGCACTAATTGTTTTGTATGTATATTAATAGTGGAGCGCGACACAAAGTGGTTTTTTAATTTAATAAAAAATAGCCCCTGATGACGTCACGTGTGATGAAATGCGTAGGGAGGAGGAACGAGCAAATTAATGTCTCCCTAGGATTGTAATGCTGTTAGCTTCATGAGTTTGTAAGTGCACTTGCTTAACCACTTGCTGTCCGCCTGCTGTTTATAAACGGCAGGACGGTGGCACTCCAGGGGCGGGTTGCCGTTCATAAACGACACCCGCCATTTCTAGCTGTGCAGGCTCCCTGGGAGCACGCAGCACCGCGATCCGGTGCCCGCTGTGTCCTCCGGACACAGTGAAACACCGATCGTCGGACGGGACCTCTGCATGAGGTCCCAATCGTGATCACTGATTGGCCAATCAGTGATCACATGCAAAGTAGTAAGCAAGATGTCACTTGTGACATCATTGCTTACTACGTGTGAAATCTGTGAATGATCACATGGTACAAGGCTATTCACAACAACCTTGTACCATGTGACAAGCTGTGACCAATCACAGCTCACTCAGTAGTTCTCAATGGTTGCAAGAATGCAGACAGAGAGAAAGAGAAATGATTGCTTTTACATCCTATAATCACTGTAAAAAAAAAAAAAATCTTCACCCCCCACAAGTAGTACAGTGTCACCATGGTGACACTGTACTGCTAGAGTGACAGTATGTAAAAAAAACAAAAAACATAAATAATAATATAAAAATGTAAAAAAAATGTTTAAAATTATAATTTTTGGTTATAAACCAATTTGGCTTATTTTTTTTTTTTTTTTACTAAATACATAACGGAATACATTTTGGCCAAGATGTATGATGAAATATTTCTTTGCAAAATTTTATAAGAGAAACACTTTTTTTCAAAATAAAGCTTTATCTGTCTCAAAAAAAATGGTAAAAAATTCATATGGTTACAGTGTTGCATGACCGCGCAATTGTTATTCAAAGTGTGATAGCGCTGAAAGCTGAAAATTGGCCTGGACAGGAAGGGGATAAAAGTGTGCGGATAGGAAGTGGTTAATAAATTTAATATTTTTATGTGGATCTTCACTATGGAGGGTATTCTTCTCTTTCCCTTTGGTGTTAGGATCTTTGCTTCATATCTGTGACTACATCACAAATCAGCGTTTTTGCTAGTGAATGCCTAGGAGTTTACCCTTCTGGAGCTGCTATACCTGTCATTTGGTCTGGATCAGTGGTTCTCAACCTTCCTAATGCCGCGACCCTTTAATACAGTTCCTCATGTTGTGGTGACCCCCAACCATAAAATTATTTACCCAGTAATTATAATTCATGAAGTGTCGTTTTACCTCCAATACTGCTGCTTTCAACACAGTAGCTGCTTTCAAGAGAGTAGCTGCTTTCAACACAGTAGCTGCTCTTTACACATCGGAAATATGTGTTTTCCGATGGTCTTAGGCGACCCCTGTGAAAGGGTCGTTTGACCCTCAAACGGGTCGCGACCCACAGGTTGAGATCTACTGGTCTGGAGGAAGGCCAATGGGATGTGAGAGCCCGTAAAAACAACTCCAGCACTTCTGACCACTGTTCACTCTGAAAAGCCTCAGCCTGTTGCACTCGGATGGTTTGCTATGCCAATCCGTTTGGAGCTTCCTCATTTTCCCTTCATTGTACACCCTTGTTGAATCCCTGGAAGATACTCTCAACTTTCTCACTATCCCTTGACCTAGTGGGGACTGGGGTTATAGCCATCCTGTCCATATTGAGTTAAATCACAATTGGACTTTTTGTCTATTATTGCTTATTTTGTTCACACAGCATTCTATTTATGCACCTGTTGGAACTATATGTGATTTAATCTTGTGTGATATAACTATATCATATCTTGTGTGATATAGTAATATGACGGATGCAAGGTGGTTCTCTCGTTCTGGGAGGACGTCCTATGACGTTCCCTCATTCTAACCTCGCATGCGCGGCTCCCGGAGCAATCGGCGGTGCACCGGATCACCGATCATGGAAAGAGCCGAAGATGTTGGCTCGGTCATGTGATCAGCTGTGTCTAATCACAGCTGATCACATGTAAACAGGGAAATGCCGGCTATCGGCATTTCTCTCCTCTCAAGCTGTCACGCTGACAGCTCGAGAGGAGAGCCAGTAATCGGCATTCTGCGGAGGGGACATGTACACTGATCATCAGGGTAGCCCCAGCAGTGCCACCTGTCAGTGTCCATCAGTTCCACGTGGCAGTGCACATCAATGCCACATATCAGTGCCTACCAGTGCACATCAATGCCACATATCAGTGTCCATCTGAGCTGCCTTTCAGTGTCACCCATCAGTGCCAGTCAGTGCTGCCTATCAGTGCCATATATCATTGCTGCCTTTCAGTGCCCGTCAGTGATGCCTGTCAATGCCCATCAGTGCCACCTATCAGTATCCATCAGTGCCCATCACTGCAGCCTCATTAGCGCACATCAATGAAGGAGAAAAATCACTTATTTACAAAATTGTATAACAAAAACTAAGAAAAAAATTTTTTTTCCCAAAATTTTCAGTGGTTTTTGGTTTGTTTAAGAAAAAATAAAAAACCCCGAGGTGATAAAATACCACCAAAATAAAGCTCTATCTGTCACAAAAAAATGATGAAAATGTCATATGGGTACAGTGTTGCATGACCGCGCAATTGTCATTCAAAATGCAACAGCACTGAAGGCTGGAAATTGGCCTGGGCAGGAAGGGGGTATAAGTGCCCTGTAGGCAAGGTGGTTAATAAAGAAGAACATCGGGTTGGAACGAGGACACTGGACCCCAGGGACTAGTAAGTAATTTTTTTTATATATTTACAAATGGAACAATTGCCAGGGAATAAATATTAGGTACATAACATATACATTACATAGTAATAGATGTGGAGTGTAGCTTTTTATTTGTTTGAATTTTCTATATACAGCTGAAAGCCAGCGCCTATGATAGAGCAGCTGTGGAGATGTCCCTCAGTAGCGAGCGTGGATTTGTTTTCAAAGTGTATGGCGTATGACTTTTTGTGCTCTGAGACCCATGAAAACTGGTCTTGATTGGGACATGCCCAGTATGGAATTATAGCTTAACCGCTAGCCTTCTGGGCACTTATACCCTCTTCCTGCCCAGGCCAATTTCCAGCTTTCAGTGCTGTCGCACTTTGAATGAAAATTTTGCGGTCATGCAACACTGTACCCATATGATGGGCATTGATATGCATCACTGATGGGCACTGAAAGGCAGCACTGATACATGGCACTGATAGGCAGCACTGGCTGGCACTGATAGGTGGCACTGATTGGCATTGATAGGTGGCACTGACTGGCACTGATGGGTGACACTGAAAGGCAGCTCGGATGGGCACTGATATGTGGCATTGATGGGCACTGGTAGGCATTGATGTGGCAGGTGATGCTGCTGGGGCTACACTGATCATCAGGGCATGCTGATCATCAGTGCTCTGATGATCAGTGTACATGTCCCCTCCGCGGAAAGCCGATTACCAGCTCTCCTCTGTCAGCGTGACAGCTCGTGAGGAGAGAAATGCCGATAACCGGCATTTCCCTGTTTACATGTGATTGGACACAGCTGATCACATAACCGAGCCGACACCTTCGGCTCTTTCCATGATCGGTGATCCGCTGTGTCCGAGGGGCACAGCGCACCACCGATCGCCGCGCTGCGCGCTCCCTGAGCTGCGCATGCGTGGTGAGAATGGGAGGACGTCATATGACGTCCTCCCAGAACGAGAGAACCACCTTGCGTCCGTCATATTACTATATGGCGGGTGGGAGGCGGTTAAACACAGACCCATGTAAACAGCTTTTTACGTCCCACATTTTTAGTGAATGTTTTCTTTTAAGGAATCGCAAAGAAAATATTTGCAGTCTGACTAGCCACCTACGTACTATTGGCGGCTAAACAAACCATAGCAAAAGCCTGGAAGCAGCAATTTGTATCTTTCACAGAAGTTCATCGCTTTGACTTCCTTCTAATAAATGAAAAACTGGCTAGTATACTCTGATACCCACGAGAGATTCCGTAAGGATTGGACTCTGTGGATTCAATATGCCCCCCCGGAAATGTCAGCGAATAGCTTTATTTCACTATAACCCAATCACACCTCACTGACTGAACCCGAGTGTTGTGAACGTCCAATCCTTACCCACCTTTTCTCTTCTCTTCCTCTCCTTTACTTCAATCTCCATTTTTCGGCTCCTCCGCAGGGATGCCTTCTGAACTACTTGATGTCTTCATATCTCCTATTTTGCTAGCATTTTAGCATCTTTATTGCTATAGTTCTCTTTAACCACTTACCCTCCTGAGGATTTACCCCCCCCCCCGCCCCCTTTCTGACCAGGCCATTTTTTGCGTTATAGCTCTGCGTTGCTTTAGCTGACAATTGCGCGGTCATTCAACACTGCACCCAAATGAAATTTACTTCCTTTTTTTTCCACGAATTGAGTTTTCTATCGGTGGTATTTGATTGCCTGTGTGTTTTTTTTATTTTTTGCACAGCCATCCCAAGCAGTGTGCCCGAGCTGACAGGGAGGAAGACTGTAAACAAAACAATCATCCTCCCTGTCGAAGATGCTCGGTGATCACCGGGCACTGGCACATAATTACCAGCCGGGACCTGGTGATTGGCAGCTGTGAATGGCGGTGTGGGTAGGGTACACGCACACCCTACCCAGAAAAGCAAAATCATGTAGGGCAGAACAGTGGCTACATGGTTAGCACTTCCGCCTGGCAGTACTAGTGGTGTTGATTCGAATCCCAACAGCACCTCCTGCCTGGAGTTTGCATGTTCTCCCTGTGCCTGTGTGGGTTTCCTCCCACACTCCAAAGACATGCTGCTAGGTTAATTGGATCCTGTCTAAATTGTCCCTAGTATGTGTATGTATGAATGTGAGTTAGGGACCTTAGATTGTACACCCCTTGAGGGTTAGGGACTGATGTGAATGTACAATATATATGGAAAGCGCTACATAAATTGATGGCGCTATATAAGTACCTGAAATAATAATAATTTTGCACACCCATGCCGCCCTGTAGCAGTAATGGTTAATGATGTTGGTGTAGTGTAGTGTTTAACCACTTCCCGACCGGCCGTTGCATATAAACGGCCGGACGGTGGCAGTGTAGGGTCGGGTGCCGTTTATAAACGGCCTCCCCGCACCCTGCTTGTGCGCGCTCCCTCGAAGAGCGCGGCACCGCGATCCGGTGCCCGCTGTGTCCTCCGGACACTTGTGACATCATTGCTTACTACGTGTGAAATCTGTGAATGATCACAGAGGTCACATGGTACACTCGGTACTTCTCAGTGAGTGTAAGAATGCAGACAGAGAGAAAGAGAAATGATTGCTTTTACATCCTTTATGGGTGTAAAAGCAATCCGTGTAAAAAAAAAAAAAATCTTCATCACCCCCCACAAGTAGCACAGTGTCACCATGGACCTATCCATTACCTGTCTCAACCACTTCGCGTCCGGCCGTTGTATATAAATGGCCGGACGGTGGCAGTGCAGGGGTGGGTGGCCGTTTATAAACAGTCTCCCTGCCCCCTGCTTGTGCGCGCTCCCTGGAAGCGTGCAGCACCGCGATCCGGTGCCCGCTGTGTCCTCTGTGCGAGGTCCCGATCATGTGATCACTGATTGGCCAATCAGTAATCACATGAAGAGTAGTAAGCAAGATGTCACTTCTGACATCATTGCTTACTACGTGTGAAATCTGTGAATGATCACAGAGGTCACATGGTACAGGGCTATTCACAACAGCCTTGTACCATGTGACAGGCTGTGACCAATCACAGCTCACACAGCATTTTTCAATGACTGCAAGAATGCAGCCAGAGAGGAGAAATCAGTGTGAAAGCAATCAGTGTGAAAATAAAATCTTCATAACCACCACAAGTAGTAGTGTCACCATGGTGACACTGTACTGCTAGGGTGACAGTATGTAAAAAAAAAATAATAATATAAAAATGTTTAAAATTATAATGGAATAAATTTTGGCAAAGATGTATGATGAAATATTATTTATTTGCAAAATTTTATTAAAAAAACACTTTTTTTCAAAGTTTTTGGACTTTTTCATTTACATAGCAAAAAAAATAAAAATCCCAGCGGTGAATAAATACCACCAAAATAAAGCTTTATCTGTTTAAAAAAAATGGTAAAAAATTCATTTGGGTACAGTGTTGCATGACCACGCAATTGTCATTCAAAGTCTGATAGCTCTGAAAGCTGAAAATTGCCCTGGTCAGGAAGGGGGTAAAAGTGTGCGGATAGGAAGAGGTTAATGATGTTGGCTGTTGAACTACCATCGAACAGCTTTTTTATGCACTAACTACCCATCTGACACAGAATGTTTGTTCTACCTCTGTTTTAGGGCATGTTATCCTAATCGTTACCTACCTTAACTATATTTCATACATGTAAAACCGCTGTTGACTACTGTTTTTAGTCAAAATTTAGTTTGTCTTTGCTGGCTGTCTAATTTGTATTCTGTACTTGAAATAATAATAAACATTAAAAAAAAAAACAATAAAAAAATCAATTGAAAGGAAAATATTTGCAGTCTGGCTATGGATAAGCCACACGATATATCCTGGAGAGACGGCACTAGGGCAGAAAGTTTACATCGATGGAGTAACCCCTATGCAAATATCTATAGGAGGCGAGTTCCAGCTGAGCAGTGTTTCCAGGACTGTGTAGTATTCATATACATATTATGAGTCTTTGTATATAGACTGATCTCTACCTGTCTGCTCTTCTTCCACCCTGATTGGCTGGCTCATTAGACTGTGACCTGTCACCCTGAGCGCCCTGACTGGAGACTTTCAGAAGCAAACTTTACCACACTGCTTTGATGAGTATTTTTCAGGTTGAATTGCGTGGGGAAGAGTTACACCTTGTGTTAGGTTTTCTGTCTATGACTTCATTTGGGACATTTTCCCTCATGTTCTTTTCTCGTGACACCTGTACAAGAAATGGTGGGTGTGGTCATCACTGGAACAGAAAGACACAAACATTAAGCCTGGGTTCACATACCTGCGGTGTATCACGTGATTCACACAGGAACCGCACCGCATTCCCGTGCAAGGAAAAATGTCACCAGCACACCGAGGATCACCAATACGGGTCCAAAGGTTATAATGAACGATCACATAGTTACAGCAAGGCAACGTTTCGGAGTCTCGCAGGACCCCTTCCTCCAGTCTTTTAGCTACAAAAAACAAACGGGGACGTTTCAAACACCTTTTCATTACCGCAAAATTTACATGAAAAAAATAAAGTCGATAGAAATGGGTACTCACCAAAGTACAGCAAATAAAGACATGTACGTGGTGTTTGCACCTTCCCCGTTTGTTTTTTTTATAGTTATATTCCCCTATCTGAGGAGGGCTGCATTCGCCGAGCATTCGGGATGTTCTTGGACATGCTGTCTGTCAAGCCTAATATCTCGGTGGAGGACCTCGGAGCGCTGGGAGTGATTGCTTTTACTTGTTTTATCCACAGGATCATCAAACCCTGGAATGTTCTCAACAGGAATAGTCAGAGTCTTGTTAACCACTTCAAGTCCGGACACTTTCACCCCCTTCCTGCCCAGGCCAATTTTCAGCTTTCAGCGCTATCACACTTTGAATGACAATTGCGCGGTCATGCAACACTGTACCCATATGAATTTTTTAGCATTTTTTTGAGATGGATAAAACTTTATTTTGGTGGTATTTATTCACCACTGGGATTTTTATTTTTTTTGCTATATAAATGAAAATGTCCAAAAAGCTTGAAAAAAGTGTTTTTCTTATAAAATTTTGCAAATAAATAATCTTTCTTTATAAATCTTGGCCACAATTTATTCAGTTATGTTTTTAGTAAAAAAAAAAACAAATTAGTTTATAACCAAAAATTATAATTAAAAAAAAATGTTTTTTACATTTTTATTTTATTTTTTTATATTATTATTTATGGGGGTTTTTTACATACTGTCACCCTAGCAGTACAGTGTCACCATGGTGACACTACTACTTGTGGTGGTTATGAAGATTTTTTTTTCACACTGATTGCTTTCACACTGATTTCTCCTCTCTGGCTGCATTCTTGCAGTCATTGAGAAATGCTGTGTGAGCTGTGATTGGTCACAGCCTGTCACATGGTACAAGGCTGTTGTGAATAGCCCTGTACCATGTGACCTCTGTGATCATTCACAGATTTCACACGTAGTAAGCAATGATGTCAGAAGTGACATCTTGCTTACTACTCTTCATGTGATTACTGATTGGCCAATCAGTGATCACATGATCGGGACCTCGCACAGAGGACACAGCGGGCACCGGATCGCGGTGCTGCACGCTTCCAGGGAGCACGCACAAGCAGGGGGCGGGGAGACTGTTTATAAACGGCCACCCACCCCCGCACTGCCACCGTCCGGCCATTTATATACAACGGCCGGACGGGAAGTGGTTGAGACAGGTAATGGATAGGTCCACAACAGGAGCGGCCCATTTCTTAAGGCAGTGTTTCTCAGCCTTTTTTAGTCAAGGCCCCCTCTAGAATTATGGACAGTTCCGAGGCACCCTTTTACATTATGGACAGTCTTGAGGCACCCCATTCTAAAATATAAAAAAATATTCTAATAGTTGTATATAACGCAGCAACATCCACACATGTAGGAAACCCAAGAGGTGATTTATTCTTCCACAGCAAATACACTTTTGTACCCTGGTACTGACTAGTATTCCAATGTTTCTCTTCTCCCTCAGTTTCTCTTCCTTACTCAGGTAATGTGACCTCAGTGCTGACGGAGAGAGGCAGGGGAGGGCCAAACTAGGATGCTGTGCAGGCAACTGACATCTTCCTCATCAACTGATGATGTCATTGGTTGTCAGGATGCTGGTGGCTAGAAGGTCATAATGGTGCACAATGAAAACTGTGGCTTTGTGTAACTAAAAGGCAGGCTCGTTCCACCAGCTGTCTTGTATACAGGGTTTGGGCAATTTTTAGACATTTTGCCAAGGCACCCCTGAAGAAACCTCAAGGCACCCTAGGGTGCCTGGGCACCCTGGTTGAGAAAGGCTTTCTTAAGGAACTATTCCTCAATAGTGTGCTGTTGAGCAAAACACTAGGCAAATCACCATTGTAACGGAGCGCGGTGTCAGACCCCAACCCTTCTCACCAACTTTTGACCGAAGGACCAGCCGATCTAAGACCGCACTGTCACTAGCGTAACAATGCCACTCTCAGCTGCGCCCTGCACAAAGATTTTCCAGCAGCCTGAGAGCAATTGTTACTGGGTCAGGTTAATTACTCAATTAACCCTGCACACTGCCACCACCTCCTTTTTACAGAGAAGGAGGAAACTCACAAATCTTAGCAGTAACACTAAGATATTTGAAAAGGGGCAGTTGTATACACACTGCCAAGGTAGACAGATGTTTGCAGAGGGTTAATACATACAGTAGCACTCCTCAGAGACAGGGATTCTTTTAGTTTGCATTAGAAGCTTTAGAGACAGTTTCAACACTTTTCAGAAAATAGGATTTATTACTAAAAAGGTCAAAATGGTGCATTTAAAATATTTACAGAAAAGATGTAACATATATACATATGAAGAGAGCAATAAAACAACAGAGAAATATAAGAAAAAAGTTTCAGAAGGTAGGATACTTGCAAGAGTCCTTGGATTAAGCAAACGTCCAAACAAAAAGGTTGCCTATCTCCCAAAGATGGTTCCTGGTGTTAAAAGTGAGAAATCTCTTCTTACCTCTCTCCAGGCATGTCAGCTATTTTCTAGTATCCCAACAGGGGTGACTCCTGAAAGCAAAGAGCCAATTGCCTCATTTGGGCATGGGTGTTAGGCGGGGACCAGGCTATGACCAAATCCCTTCCAAGTTTATACCATGGTCAATAACCTTCAATAGGTACAGGTGGTATCCTAGCCACCGGCAGATTAATATGCAGAATTATATTCCGAACGTCCAGATATTAAATATGGTATATCCTGCCACTCCAGATAAAAAATATATTGCTTTCTACCCTCTTTTAGATGCTACATATGGATGTAAGGTGTCATGTGACTCGTATTAAAATGACCTATCTGAATATATGGTTTATATCAATGTGCCCAGTTCCTGTTGAAGTTTATGAATTTGTATGAAAAGTGACTCATGTGGGATGTACGTTTTATGACCCCTGCTGTCATGCTTACAGGTCGTGACCGACTGAGTTATGGCTTTACGACCGGACCAAGGAAAGTGTTTGTCAGACACTCTGGCACCAGGCTATTTGGGGTTACAACCATGAAGTTTATTCAGCTGTGCCCATGCACCTGTGACCCCAGTTCACATACAGACCACATTCCATTCACAGGGATGGGGGGGACTGGACGGACTGAGAATGATATTTGCAGATTATGATACAACATGATTGTCAGCGTCCATATATCTAAGCGCACAATTATCACAACCATACAAAACCAGTTTTATTAGAAAATGTACTGGGAAGGTTTTGGTGGGTTGGGGACTCTTTAGTGAGCCTATACAGGTAACCTTAGAGAATTTTGACGCAGGTTGCTCTAGCTTCACAAACTGTAGGTGTGTACTGTGTCAGTAAGGACTGCAATGCTATACGTAAGCCAAGGAACAATTTGCTGATCAGGGCTTCTCGGGCACAAAATAAGGACCAGTTGCAATCTTAGCTGAGGGCACAGTGGCAGCTAGATGAAGCTGTTTGCCATCTTCACCCTGGGCACAGGATGACTTTATCTCGGCACTGCTCTCAGGCATTCATGATCTGGACGCAAATTAGCATCTCACAGAATCAGAGGCAAAAAAGAGCTACCATTGCCTAAAAGCTTTAAAAACTTTATTTAAAACACATAAAACACATAAAAACAAACCTAACACTCACAAATACAATGCTATTATAGCACAATATAAATGGCACTTTGCTATAATCGCTTCTGCTCCCTGCTTCAGCATCACTTGTGAGATTGTATATAGAAGGTGGTGATGGTCCTGGTCCCTTCCACATGGCATGCTTCATCATCAGTGACTTCCTCGAGTAACATGCGCCACCACCACCATTACATTTAACGTGGAACTTTATCCATAACTTGAATTTAAAAAATGTTCTTTAATAAGAAATATACATTCTACATTAATAATTTATGCTATCAAAATTATTGTGTGCTGAAATTGCCTCCAGCATTGTTCCTGTTTCTTCCTGCCAGAGGCTGCCATTTTGCTGAAGCCCAGAGTCCTAAGCAAGAGTAATTCTTTAGGCTGGCAGCAGATTGGCCTCCACAAATTTGGCACAGTGCCTAAAAATAGAAAGCAACTGAGCATGTGCAGAGCAGAGCGAGACTGTATTACTGGATTTTAAACAGTATAGGCCCTTATTTGTAATGTTTTACATAGCTATTCCTGAAAAAGGGGCCAGCCTGAAGTGATCTAGCAGGACATCATTTTCTGACTAAAGTTCTACTTTAGGCAGTTTCAATTTAACCACCTCCCATCCGGCCCATGTATATAAACGGACGGACGGTGGCAGTGCAGGGTTGGGTGGCTGTTTATAAATGGCCTCCCCGCACCCTGCTTGTGCTCGCTCCCCGGGAGCGCGCAGCACCGCGATCCGGTGCCCGCTGTGTCCTCGGACACAGTGGAACACCGATTGTCAGACGGGACCTCTGTGTGAGGTCCCGATCATGTGATCACTAATTGGCCAATCAGTGATCACATGCAGAGTAGTAAGCAAGATGTCACTTGTTACATGTGACATCATTGCTTACTACATGTGAAATCTGTGAATGATCACAGAGGTCACATGGTACAAGGCTATTCACAACAGCCATGTACCATGTGACAAGCTGTGACCAATCACAGCTCACTCAGTAGTTCTCAATGGCTGCAAGAATGCAGCCAGAGAGAAGGAGAAATTATTGTTTTAACAGTGTTCATGGGTGTAAAAGCAATCAGTGTAAAAAAAAAAAAAATTTTCATCACCCCCCACAAGTAGTACAGTATCACCATGGTGACATAGTGACACTATACTGCTAGGGTGACAGTATGTAAAAAAAAAAAAAAAAAGAAAACAAATAATAAAATAAAAAAAATTTAAATTTTTTTTTAAAAATTATAATTTTGGTTATAAACTAATTTGGGGGTTTTTTTTTTACTAAAAAGGTAACGGAATAAATTTTGGCCAAGATTTATGATGAAATACTATTTATTTGCAAAATTTTATAAGCAAAACATTTTTCAAAATTTGTGGACTTTTTCATTTACATAGCAAATAAAATAAAAATCCCAGCGGTGAATAAATACCACCAAGATAAAGCTTTATCTGTCTCAAAAAAATGCTGAAAAATGCATATGGGTACAGTGTCGCATGACCGCGCAATTGTCATTCAAAGTGTGATATCGCTGAAAGCTGAAAATTGGCCTGGGCAGGAAGGGGGTGAAAGTGTCCGGACTGGAAGGGGGTGAAAGTGTCCGGACTGGAAGGGGGGGAAAGTGTCCGGACTGGAAGGGGGGGAAAGTGTCCGGACTGGAAGGGGGGGAAAGTGTCCGGACTGGAAGGGGGGGAAAGTGTCCGGACTGGAAGGGGGGGAAAGTGTCCGGACTGGAAGTGGTTAAAACTCCTTCACCCTCATCTCAACAATATACCCCTATATGACATGCAGTATCCTTCTCTGGACACTAGATGTCAGTAGATACTAGGCACTACTAAGCAAAACTGAAAACTAATGTAAAAGGACCAGGTAAAAAAGCAGAAAATACACGGCTCAAAAAATGAAAGGAACACTTTGAAAACCCATCAGATCTCAATGTGGAAAAATCTCCTGCTGGATCTCTATACTGATATGGATAATGGGTAATGTGTTAGGAACGTAAGGACGCCCCATCGCTTGATGGAAATGAAAATGATCGACCTACAGAGGACTGAATTCAAAGACACCCCGAAAATCAAAGTGAAAAAATGATGCAGCAGGCGAGTCCATTTTGGTGAAATGTCATTGCAGCAACTCAGAATGGTCCTCATAGTTTGTATGGCTCCCACGTGCTTGTATGCATGTCTGACAACATCTGGGCATGCTCCTAATGAGACCACGGATGGTGTCCTGGGGGATTTCCTCCCAGATCTGGACCAGGGCATCACTGAGCTCCTGGACAGTCTGAGGTACAACCTGGTGGCGTCAGAGGGACCAAAACATGACATCCCAGAGGTGTTCTATTGGATTTAGGTCAGGCAAGCGTGGGGGCCATTCAATGGTATCAATTCCTTCCTCCTCCAGGAACTGCCTGCATACTCTCACCACACGAGGCCGGGCATTGTCATGTACCAGGAGGAACCCAGGACCCACTGCACCAGCGTAGGGTCTGACAACGGGTCCAAGGATTTCATCCCCATACCTAATGTCAGGGTGCCATTGTCTAGCCTGTAGAGGTCTGTGCATCACTCCATGGATATGCCTCCCCAGACCATCACTGACCCACCACCAAAACAGTCATGCTGAACAATGTTACAGGCAGCAGAACGTTCTCCACGGCTTCTCCAGACCCTTTCATGTCTGTCACATGTGCTCAGGGTGAACCTGCTCTCATGTCTGAGAAGCACAGGGCGCCAGAGGTGGACCTGCCAATTCTGATGTTCAATTGCAAATGCCAATCGAGCTCTATGGTGCCGGGCAGTGAGCACAGGGCCCACTAGAGGACGTCGGGCCCTCAGGCCACCCTCATGAAGTCTGTTTCTGATTGTTTGGTCAGAGACATTCACACCAGTGGCCTGCTGGAGGTCATTTTCTGGTAGTGCTCATCCTGTTCCTCCTTGCGCAAAGGAGCAGATACCGGTCCTGCTGATGGATTTCTACAGCCCTGTCCAGCTCTCACAGAGTAACTGTCTGTCTCCAGGAATCTCCTCCATGCTCTTGAGACTGTGCTGGGAGACACAGGAAACCTTCTGGCAATGGCATGTATTGATGTGCCATCCTGGAGGAGTTCGACTGCCTGTGCAACCTCTGTAGGGTCCAAGTATGGCCTCATGCTACCAGTAGTGACACTGACCCTAGCCAAATGCAAAACTAGTGAAAAACAGTCAGAAAAGATGAGTAGGGAAAAGAAATGTCAGTGGCCTCCACCTGTAAAACCATTCCTGTTTTGGGGGTCATCTCACTGTTGCCCATCTAGTGCAGCTGTTGTTAATTTCATTAACACCAAACCAGCTGAAACTGATTAACAACCCCCTTTGGTACTTAACTGATCCAGGGGCAGACTGACAACTCATGGGGCCCCCGGGCAAAAGGGGATCATGAGGCCCCTGTGTCCTTGCCCAAACTCAAAAAAGCCTATGAAAAAGGTACCAGGGGCATCTCATGGGGCCCCCTACTGACTCTGGGCCCTCGGGCAGTGCCCGAGTTTCCAAATGGTCAGTCCGCCCCTGATCTGATCAGATCCATATCCCACAAGTTTAATTGACTTGATGTTATACTCTGATTAAAAAGTGTTCCTTTATTTTTTTGAGCAGTGTGTGTGCGTATATATATATATATATATACACACACAAATGTTTTGCCTTTCATTTCTGTTTTAAACTGAATGGGTTGTTTTACAAGGTGAGGGTGCACATACAGTATACTTGAATCTCTCTAAAGGGGACATTGACAGCAATAAAAAACTTGAAGGAAGGTCTAACCCTTCCAAAAACAAAACAAAAAGTTTTTGCTTAGAGAAAGGCTCACTATTGTACACCTACATTATGCAGGCCATAGTCAAGTCAAAAAATGAACAACATTTTTGACGATTGGCAAATCATTCGTTTTTCACATCACTAGTGTGCCAGCTGTGATGTGCTGATTTTGTGCCGCAATCGAAAGTGCCTGATCCAACATGCTGGGTGTTTTTTTTTTAGAAAAACTAAACAACTGATGGCACAATTGTATGAGTTATTTTCATTATTTGATTGACTCATCTATAGGCAGCACAGTGGCTAAATGGTTAGCACTTCCTCCTGGCAGTACTCGGGTCGTTGGTTCGTATCCCAGCAACGGCACCTCCTGCCTGGAGTTTGGATGTTCTCCCTGTGCGTGTGTGGGGTTCCTCTGGGTACTCCGGTTTCCTCCCACACTCCAAAGACATGCTGGTAGGTGAATTAGCTCCTGTCTAAATTGTCCCTAGTATGTGTATGTATGAATGTGAGTTAGGGACCTTAGATTGTACGCCCCTTGAGGGTTAGGGACCTTAGATTGTACACCCCTTGAGGGTTAGGGACCTTAGATTATACGCCCCTTGAGGGTTAGGGACTGATGTGAATGTACAATATACATGAAAAGCACTGCGTAAACTGACGGCGCTACATAAGCACCTGAAATAAATAAATCTATGGTCTGCCTAATGATGGTGCTGGGGATGCTTGAAATTTTGCCTCCAGCTCTGTGCAGACTTCTGAAGAACCAATCACATGAGCAAGAAAGGGGATTCCTGCAGATGAACTGCGTGTTTACAGCATGCTGACTACTTACATTCTATGCAGGTCATTCATACAAGGAAATTTATAGTGCTCCTGTCATAGCAAATTCCCAAACTCCAACCCTTGGGAAATGCCAGGACTAGCCCTGTCCATGGTGCTGAATGGATAGCAGCCCTGCTCCCAGCCACCTCTGAAGCACTAGGAGTCTTCAAGCTTTCCTCCCTATATATAGCTCCCAATCTTAGGCTTAGAGCATACACTTTTGAAGGCACTGACACCTATTGTGGATGGAGAGGTGTATTTTTGCCTGCGTTTGAGGGTGCCATTCTGGCTGTACTGGGGGTTTTATATGTTTGCTGATAATATGGTGTGCTTTTGGTAGTTTTCTCATATATTTCAGGCAATTTTTGAAAGATCATCAGACTGCCTCATAGGCTGAAAGGTGTTCCTAGAAACACCAATGTATGGTGTATGGCATGCATATATCTATATCTATATATATGTGTGTGTGTGTATATATATGTTGCATGGTAGAGTCTTTGATGACACTTTATCTTTTAGATTTACACTTTTTTTTTCTCAGCCTTTGGGGAGCATTACCTACATCCCTTTGTGTATGTGTGTATGATTCTTGGGGCTGGGGGCCAGTTTCCGACTGCCTTTCCCTCCGCTGTGGTACCATCTCTTTTACCAATGTGTCTGCTGACATATCTATAAGAACGTGACCTCAATATGACCATGCAATTTGTATGTTTTCAGTTCAAATATGCAAGTTTGCAGATACGTATACATATTAAGGTGTTGGTATATTAATATGTATTTTTGGAAAAAAAGTATATACCATGTTTTTTTGCTATTTCTGTTAGCAGCAAATCACAACTATATTGTATAGCGCTGAGCAAACTGTTGGCGCTATATAAATCCTGTATAATAATAATATATAAATCCTGTATAATAATAATAATATATAAATCCTGTATAATAATAATAATATATAAATCCTGTATAATAATAATAATAATAATAATAATATATAAATCCTGTATAATAATAATAACTGTACCCCTGAACCCTTGAAGAAGCTTAATTGCGAAATGCGTCGGGCCTTAGCATGTCCTCCCTTTCATAGACTGGCACACTTTGGCAAGCAATACTTGATATCATATGCCTATGTGGGAGGGGAAGTGTATTATGGGGGTTATGATCAGGGGCGGACTGACAACTCATGGGGCCCCCGGGCAATACGGGATCATGGGGCCCCTGTGTCCTTGCCCAAACTCAAAAAAGCCTATGAAAAAGGTACCAGGGGCATCTCATGGGACCCCCTACTGACCCCGGGCCCTCGGGCTGTGCCCGAGTTTCCAAATGGTCAGTCCACCCCTGGTTATGATATTGAGGAGAAAAACGTGATTCTGTTGTTTTAAGATTTCTTGATCTTTATTTTGTGAATATGTAATATCCTGCAAACTTTTAAACTGATTGTACAATAAAAGCTGTCTGTTTTACATACAAAACGGCTGTTATTGCTCTGAGAGAAGATATCAGCACCTTAAAAATCCCAACTCTTGAAGCTTTTTTTTCTGATTGGCTTTCATTACATGTGGTCACCCAGCAAGGCATGCCGAGAGTAGCCTTTACATGCAAGCAGCAGTGTATGCTGGAACTTGTCATTCTACAGTCATAGGACAGGTGCATATGTGGAGAAAAGAAAATGGTGCCCATTGTGATCACTGGAAGTCTAGCTGGCCATTTTCAAGTGCAGATTTCAAGTGCCTAAATACCTAAGTCTATATGGGGAATGTTTTATCTACCGAAGTCTTATCATTGAAAAAACCAACACCTCTGAGAGTGCCGATCAACACCTCTGAGAGTGCCGATCAACTGGTCCACTTCAGCACTCTATGGTATCTCCCTCTGACTCCTATGTCAGCTGTGAACTGTAGTGATGTAGACGTTGGTGATCTTTTATGGGCACCTCCTTTTAGCAACATAGGCATTTCAGCTTTTGTGCTGCCACTGATATAAGGCTTGCATCGGCAGCAGGGGGGATATGTACACACGCTCCCAGCTGCTACAGCGGGGGGGGGGATATGTACACACACTCCCGGCTGCTACAGCGGGGGGGGGGATATGTACCACACGCTCCCAGCTGCTACAGCGGGGGGGGGGATATGTACACACGCTCCCAGCTGCTACAGCGGGGGGGGGATATGTACACACGCTCCCGGCTGCTACAGCGGGGGGGGGATATGTACACATGCTCCCAGCTGCTACAGCGGGGGGGGGGGTATGTATACATGTTCCCGGCTGCTACAGCGGAGGGGGGGATATGTACACACACTCCCAACTGCTACAGCGGGGGGGGGGGGATATGTACACACGCTCCCAGCTGCTACAGCGGGGGGGGGGATATGTACACATGCTCCCAGCTGCTAGAGCGGGGGGGGGGGATATGTACACATGCTCCCAGCTGCTATAGCAGAGGGGGGATATGTACACATGCTCCCAGCTGCTACAGCGGGAGGGGGGGATATGTACACACGCTCCTGGCTGCTACAGCGGGGGATATGCACACACGCTCCTGGCTGCTACAGCGGGAGGGGGGATATGTACACACGCTCCCAGCTGCTACAGCGGGGGATATGCACACACGCTCCCGGCTGCTACAGCAGGGGATATGCACACACGCTCCCGGCTGCTACAGCGGGGGATATGCACACACGCTCCCGGCTGCTACAGCAGGGGATATGCACACACGCTCCTGGCTGCTACAGCGGGAGGGGGGATATGCACACACGCTCCCGGCTGCTACAGCGGGGGGATATGTACACATGCTCCTGGCTGCTACAGCGGGGGATATGTACACACGCTCCTGGCTGCTACAGCGGGGGATATGTACACATGCTCCCAGCTGCTACAGCGGGGGGGGGGGGATATGTACACATGCTCCCAGCTGCTACACCGGGGGGGATATGTACACATGCTCCCGGCTGCTACAGTGGGAGGGGGATATGTGCACATGCTCCCAGCTGCTACAGCGGGGGGGGGGGGGATATGTACACATGCTCCCAGCTGCTACACCGGGGGGGGGATATGTACACATGCTCCCGGCTGCTACAGTGGGAGGGGGATATGTGCACATGCTCCCAGCTGCTACAGCAGCAGGAAGTGCATGTCTGCTTGTCAAGCCAACTCTATGCCATTATGCCCTCTATGTATTCTGGGCTCCGCTGTCCCGTCTGTCTGTCCAGGGTCCGTCATGGTCGGTATCGCTGGGCTGTGCAGAAGGAAGTGCAGCAAATGGATCCTCCCTCTGGAGAATGAATCTGGAAGCAATATGTATTACATCACTTCCTGGTTCAAAGCTGTCATTCCACAGCTGCTGTAGCTGAGGATGAAGCTGTTCAAACACAATCTATGCTTGATCAGCTTCACTGGGGTCCATAGGTGACATTAGACCCTTGGTGTCTCCTTAAAGAGGACCCGTCAGCAGCAATATATAATCTGAGGGGCTTTTGTTAAGTTAAAAAAAGGTATAAGAATAGAAGGGCTTGAACATGAGAGGGAGTAGCAGTACAAGCAGCAAATCAGGTTATTCACCTACATGGGACAGTTTGATAGGCCCCACTCACCTACCTGGGACAGTTTGACAGGACCCCACTCACCTACCTGGGACAGTTTGACAGGACCCCATTCACTTATATAGGACAGTTTGACAGGACCCCATTCACTTACATAGGACAGTTTGACAGGACCCCATTCACCTACATGCGACAGTTTGACAGGACACCATTCACCTACATGTGACAGTTTGATAGGCCCCACTCACCTACCTGGGACAGTTTGACAGGCCCCACTCACCTACCTGGGACAGTTTGACAGGACCCCATTCACTTACATAGGACAGTTTGACAGGACCCCATTCACCTACATGCAACAGTTTGACAGGACCCCATTCACCTACATGGGACAGTTTGACAGGACCCCATTCACCTACATGGGACAGTTTGACAGGACCCCATTCACCTACATGGGACAGTTTGACAGGACCCCATTCACCTACATGGGACAGTTTGACAGGAGCCCATTCACCTACATGGGACAGTTTGACAGGAGCCCATTCACCTAAATGGGACAGTTTGACAGGACTCCATTCACTTACATAGGACAATTTAACAGGACCCCATTCACCTACATGGGACAGTTTGACAGGACCCCATTCACTTACATGGGACAGTTTGACAGGACCCCATTCACCTACATGGGTCAGTTTGACAGGACCCCATTCACCTACATGGGTCAGTTTGACAGGACCCGATTCGCCTACATGGGACAGTTTGACAGGACCCCATTCTCCTACATGGGGCAGTTTGACAAGTGGTGCCGCTTCAAACTCCCCATGTTATGCTAAAATCGCTACACTGCAGTAATGTGTACATACCCAAGCAGCACCATGTCCACTTGTAGGTGGGCAGTAAAAATGCAGATCAACCACCTGTTTTTACCACCCCCTTGTCGCCTGTGTGATAACAGCCTAAAAGCGGATCTCGTCATTTATCCTTCTATTGGGGTATTTATTGTTATCTTGCTGTTTTTGGCTGGAGTTCTGCCTTAATGATTTTTAGATTTTTACCTTCTAAATTGCTAGACTGAGGGGTGATCTTTTTTATTTCCTGGAGTACTGTAGAGTTCGATGTAGCTGAGTCCGTGTGTGTGTGTGGGGGGGGGGGGGGCAGCTGCTGGTATGATTTACAGTAATTAAGAGTGATTGGAAGAAGGCGTGCGACCGAGTCATTAGAAGCCTCACACTTCCTGTTTTTCTCTCACAACATTCTCACCACGGCTTGCAGCATGCTTGAAGTGGATGCGTGCAGCTCAAGGGACCTTGCATGCATACAAGCACACACTTCTGTGCACCATCACAACTCACATTGCTAAAACAAGACCATTATGTCACATTTTAAGTACAACTCCAGACAAGTTTTTTTCGTTGTTGTCAGTTTTGGATACAGAGGGAGTGGGTTAGAATGTCTTTTAGGTGTTTATTACTGTTTTTGTACCCATGGGGAATTTTCCCTCACTACCTGTGTGGTCACTGAAATAGGAAGTGAGTAAAATCTGTATAGCGTGGGCACAGATAGTAATAAAAACATTTCACTGTAAAGTCTTTTTTTCATATACTTTTGGATAGGGTAGTTCATTTTTTGCTGTTTTACGCATCATTGGGAATTTTTTTCTTCATTTCCTTTCTCAGAGATGCAAAGCAAAGTTAGAGGAAATCTTTCAAAGTGAGGGGAATTCCCTTCTTAGACAGTTGTCCCCGTACGAGGTGTCCCCATTGAAAGATTTTCCCTCACCTTCTGTTCTGGGGACAGTTCTAAAATTTTGGATTTCCCTTCACTTCTCTCTCAAGGACAATGATCACGAGTACCAATAGAGGGAAGAATCTCCCCAATGGGGGCACAGGCAACAATGAAAGCAAGACAGAGCCTAACCCTTCCCCACGTTTTCCAAAACTAAACAAAATGGTTTTGACTAGAGACAGGGCCGGAGCTACAGCTAGCCGAACTAGGCAACCGCCTAGGGTGCACTGCTGCTTAGGACACAGCCATGGCTACTGGTTTCCATACTCTCCACCAGGGGTGGGCTATGCCCCCCATAGATTTTTACTAAAAGGGGGGAAATTTGGGTAAGGTGGGAGGATTTTATGCTGGGAAGGGTAATTTGGAGGGGTTTTAGCTACAGGATGGATTTGGGGGAATTTGTCCTAGGTGGGAGGATGTTAGGAGAGGGGATGGGGGGGGGGGGGGGTTTGTGCTAGGAGGGGGTATTGGAAGGATTTGTGCTAGGAGGGGGGGATTTAGGCTGGGGAGGGGTTTGGTCAGGGAGGAATGATTTGTTCTGGGAAGTGTAATTTGGAGGGGGTTTTGCTAGGAGGGGGGATTGGTGCTAGGAGGATTTGAGGGAGAGGATTTGTGCTAGGGTGGAAAATTTGAGGGGATATGTGCTAGGAGGGGTGAAGTTTGTTTTTGTTTTGGGGGGGGGGGTGCAAGTAGCTGGTCTTGGCTAGGGCACAAAATTGGATACACTTTAACTAGGGCTGGAAAAGGTGGGAACTTCTGTCAGGTTTCTATTGCTGTCTGTGTGCCCATTGAGGAGATCTCGTCAGTTCTGTTTGGTCACTAACACAAGAAATTAGGGGAAATATCGCCCCTGGGGTCACTAACAACATTGAAACCTGACAGAGGTTATAACCCCCCAACCAAAAAATAAAGAACATTGGGGAACTGGAGAAAGTGCAGAGAAGGGCAACCAAACTGATAAGAGGCATGGAGGAGCTCAGCTATGAGGAAGGATTAGAGGAACTGAATTTATTCTCTCTTGAGAAGAGGAGATTAAGGGGGATATGATCTCCAAGTATAATACATAAGGGGGGGGATATGATCTCCATGTATAATACATAAGGGGGGATATGATCTCCATGTATAATACATAAGGGGGGGATATGATCTCCATGTATAATACATAAGGGGGGATATGATCTCCATGTATAATACATAAGGGGGGATATGATCTCCATGTATAATACATAAGGGGGATATGATCTCCATGTATAATACATAAGGGGGGGGATATGATCTCCAAGTATAATACATAAGGGGGGGATATGATCTCCATGTATAATACATAAGAAGGAATATGATCTCCATGTATAATACATAAGGGGGGATATGATCTCCATGTATAATACATAAGAAGGAATATGATCTCCATGTATAATACATAAGGGGGGATATGATCTCCATGTACCCAGCACCTCACTCACTGCCCTTGAGATTGCCAATCACTTCAAAAACAAGATTGACACAATTCGCAAGGACATCGCCGCAACTCACACGCCCTCTTAACCCGTCCCTTCTCACACAGCTACCCCCTCATCCCCCCTCTCCCTCGACATAACCCGCAGGGACTTCGTCGCTGCTCAAACTCCCTCCAACCCCGTTCCCCCTCACTCAGCTACCCCCTCATCACCCCTCTCCCACGGCCCCATCACTGCTCTGACCTCCACTTCCACCCCACCCTACATTCCTCATACTGAAGCCCCCCCAGCACTTCACACCTTTGACCTTACTACCATCGAGGAAGTCTCCAAGATCCTCTCTGATGCCCGCCTCATCACCTGCCCCCTCAACCCTATCCCCTCAAAACTCCTACAACCTCCCTCCCCCTCCATCCTACGCTCCCTCACCCACATCTTTAATCTCTCCCTCTCCTCCGGCACTTTCCCTTCCCCTCTGAAACATGCACACATCACCCCCATACTTAAAAAGTCCTCCCTGGACCCCAATGTCCCGAATAACCTCAGACCCATCTCCCTGCTCCCATTTACATCCAAACTCCTTGAGCGCCTAGTCTATACCCGCCTAAGCTCTCACCTCAACGACAACAACCTCCTCGATCCCCTACAGTCCGGCTTCCGTCCCCTACACTCCACCGAAACCGCCTTACTCAAACTCTCCAACGACCTTCTAACCGCCAAAGCTAATGGCCACTATTCAGTGCTCCTACTCCTTGACCTCTCTGCGGCCTTCCACACAGTCGACCACCCCCTCCTCCTCAAAAAATGACACTCCCGCGGCCTCAGAGATTCTGCTCTCTCCTGGCTCTCATCCTACCTGTCACAACGCTCTTCCAGCGTTACCTATAATGCTACCACCTCCCCCTCACTCCCCCTCTCTGTTTGCGTCCCTCAAGGCTCTGTCCTCGGGCCCCTTCTCTTCTCCATCTACACCTCCTCCCTTGGCCAACTCATACACTCTCACGGCTTCAACTACCACCTCTATGCCGACGACACACAAATCTATCTCTCAACCCCCCACCTCACCCCCTCGGTCTCTGCCCGAATCACACACCTACTGAGCGACATATCAGACTGGATGTCGCTCCACTTCCTTAAACTGAACCTCTCAAAAACTGAGTTTCTTGTCTTCCCCCCAGCCTGGACCCCACCCCCCATTGACTTCTTCATCACATCCAACAATGCCACCATCAAACCCGCCTCGCAGGCAAGAGTACTTGGTGTCATTCTGGACTCCAACCTATCCTTCCAGCCCCAAGTCCAATCTTTAACAAACTCGTGCAGACTCCACCTCCGCAACATCGCCAAAATACGCACGTTCCTAACTCCAGAAACCACTAAACAGCTCATCCACTCCCTCATCATATCACGACTCGACTACTGCAACTCCCTCCTCACTGGCCTGCCTCGCCGCTGGCTATCCCCGCTTCAGTCGATCCTGAATACGGCTGCCAGACTCATTCACCTTTCCAACCGCTCCGTTTCCGCCACCCCCCTCTGCCAATCCCTCCACTGGCTTCCGATTGCGATTCCGATTCAAAATCCTAACACTGACGTACAAAGCTGTCCACCATACTGCCCCGAACTACATCACCAACCTAATATCCAAGTACCGCCCAGCACGCACACTCCGCTCCTCACAAGACCTCCTTCTCTCTAGTTCCCTGGTCTCCTCCTCCCATGCCCGCCTCCAGGACTTCTCCTGGGTGTCACCCATCCTCTGGAACTCCCTGCCCCAACCCATCAGATTATCACCTACTCTCCTCTCCTTTAGGCGAACCCTGAAAACCCTCCTCTTCAGGGAAGCCTACCCCACCCCCTGCTAACTTGCCGACCTCCTCCACTCTTCCTACCACTCCATCCACCACAGCTATCTCCTCCTGTACCACCATCCCCTCCCTCCTAGATTGTAAGCTCCAAGGAGCAGGGCCCTCAATCCCCTCATGTTTTGCATTGTATTGGTATTGTTCTCTCACATGTTCTGTCCCACTTTGTAATGTACAGCGCTGAGCGAACTATTGGTGCTTTATAAATACTGTATAATAATGTATAATACATAAGGGGGGATATGATCTCCATGTATAATACATAAGGGGGGGATATGATCACCATGTATAATACATAAGGGGGGATATGATCTCCATGTATAATACATAAGGGGGGATATGATCTCCATGTATAATACATAAGGGGGGGATATGATCTCCATGTATAATACATAAGGGGGGATATGATCTCCATGTACAATACATAAGGGGGATATGATCTCCATGTATAATACATAAGGGGGATATGATCTCCATGTACAATACATAAGGGGGGATATGATCTCCATGTATAATACATAAGGGGGGATATGATCTCCATGTATAATACATAAGGCGGGATATGATCTCCATGTATAATACATAAGGGGGGATATGATCACCATGTATAATACATAAGGGGGGATATGATCACCATGTATAATACATAAGGGGGATATGATCTCCATGTATAATACATAAGGGGGGATATGATCTCCATGTATAATACATAAGGGGGGGGATATGATCTCCATGTATAATACATAAGGGGGGGGATATGATCACCATGTATAATACATAAGGGGGGGGATATGATCACCATGTATAATACATAAGGGGGGATATGATCTCCATGTACAATACATAAGGGGGATATGATCTCCATGTATAATACATAAGGGGGATATGATCTCCATGTATAATACATAAGGGGGGATATGATCTCCATGTATAATACATAAGGGGGATATGATCTCCATGTATAATACATAAGGGGGGATATGATCTCCATGTATAATACATAAGGGGGGGGATATGATCTCCATGTATAATACATAAGGGGGGGGATATGATCACCATGTATAATACATAAGGGGGGGGATATGATCACCATGTATAATACATAAGGGGGGATATGATCTCCATGTATAATACATAAGGGGGGATATGATCTCCATGTATAATACATAAGGGGGATATGATCTCCATGCATAATACATAAGGGGGGATATGATCTCCATGCATAATACATAAGGGGGGATATGATCTCCATGTATAATACATAAGGGGGGATATGATCACCATGTATGATACATAAGGGGGATATGATCTCCATGTATAATACATAAGGGGGGATATGATCACCATGTATAATACATAAGGGGGGATATGATCACCATGTATAATACATAAGGGGGGGTATGATCTCCATGTATAATACATAAGGGGGGATATGATCTCCATGTATAATACATAAGGGGGGATATGATCACCATGTATAATACATAAGGGGGGGGATATGAACTCCATGTATAATACATAAGGGGGGATATGATCTCCATGTATAATACATAAGGGGGGATATGATCTCCATGTATAATACATAAGGGGGATATGATCTCCATGTATAATACATAAGGGGGGATATGATCTCCATGTATAATACATAAGGGGGATATGATCTCCATGTATAAATACATCAGTGGTTAATATAGTGAACTTGGTGTAGAGCTATTCACCCTGAGGTCATTACAGAGGACAAGGGGGCACTCTTTACGTCTGGAGGAAATAATCGCCAAATACGGAAAGGTTTCTTCACAGTGAGAGCTGTGAAAATGTGGTATAGACTCCCTCAAGAGTTGATTCTGGCCAACTCAGTGGATTGCTTTAAAAAAGTCCTGGATTCTTTCTTGGATACACAGAATATAACTGGATACTAACATTTATAGGTAAAGTTCATGCAGGAAATATCCGATTGCCTCTTGGGGGATCAGGAAGCTATATTTTCCCCTGCAGGAG
This sequence comes from Staurois parvus, assembly GCF_062004578.1. Taxonomy (NCBI): domain Eukaryota; kingdom Metazoa; phylum Chordata; class Amphibia; order Anura; family Ranidae; genus Staurois; species Staurois parvus. The sequence goes on from NW_028320147.1 coordinate 147,573, forward strand.
CAAATTGGCTCATGCTTTGCTGGTTTTTTTTGCCTTCCTCTGGATCAACTGTGGGTGTAATTATAACTTTTTTTTTTTGGTTGAACTGGATGGACTTTGGTCTTAATTTTCATCCAGACTAACTATGTAACTATGTAAGAGCTGGATACATTCCTAAATGCACATAAAATAACTGGATATTAACATTAATAGGTAATAACACCAGAGATTGTTGATCATGGGAGTATCCAATTGTCCCCTAGAGGATCAGGAAGGAAAATTTCCCCATCCCAAAGCTAATTGGACCATGTTTCATAGAGGTTTTTTTTTGCCTTCCTTTGGATCAACTGTGGGTGTAGGTTTGTGTATATGTAGGTTTTATATTTTATCTTTTGGTTGACCTAGATGGAGTAATGTCTTTTTTCAGCCTATGTAACTATGTACTTATGGCCACATTTAAAAAATAGCACTACTCAAACATCTCCTGTTTGTCCTTTTGTCAGTTCTCATTCCACAGTGGGTTCCAGCCCCTCTGGGACCATGTTTCACTCCGCGGAACAATCTCGATAGCCAAATTAGGGGGCGCACACCACTCAGACCAACCACATCCACTGGTAAGCCAAGAGAGGCTTCAGTCCTCACATCTTGGCCACACCCGTCGGACACATATCACCCTGATTGGGCTTAGCTGTAGATGTGGCCACCTCTATGAATAAACCCTGTCAGAGTGAAATGCGTCAGCGGGCGCCCTCAGAATTCAGGGACTGTAGCATAAGCCTCTATTAACTAAAGTTGGGTTTTATATTGGAATTAAACTTTATAAATTGCTAGGAGGTAGGGATATTTAGCAGACGAGACAAAGTCTTCTCCTAATTAAAAGGTATGCGCTAATAACTAACTTATACAAAGGTGTATATCATCATTCAAAAACATTTAGTGTTTAAAATAAATAATTATAGTGTCCAAACATAAATTAGTGTCCAAAAAATATATATATATATCTTCAGTGACTTGAACCAATTGTGAAAAATCCACCACCAAAGGAGATTAAATGAACTCACCAGAGCTAATGGCTGGTCAGATTATAAACCAGCAACAGCGCTTGTCCTCTGGGAGCAATGAACCCGATGTCCACATAGATATGGTGATGTTTCAGATAATAATAATCACAGACAAACAACTTTGCAGCCCAAGCTCTTACGATGAACTTCTCCACTCTTTCTCATACCTCCATGAGAGCATGCAGTACACTCAGGGACAAAAAAGAGAACATAATGGTGCAATACGTTTTTTTCATCTCTTTAATAAAAAAGGTAGAAGGAAACTCACAAACAAGGTGTCCAACAGACACCAGCTTCAATCGCAAAAACAAGGTGAGATACAGTTACCGCTCACCGCGGATCTCTCCCATACAGCACAGAACAACAAGGCTCTCTAACGTCCGCATCGAGTATGCCACGCCCAACCGGTTTCATCACACCGACGTCATCAAGGGGCGGTGAAATGACGTCGGTGTGACGAAACCGGTTGGGCGTGGCATACTCGATGCGGACGTTAGAGAGCCTTGCTGGTCTGTGCTGTATGGGAGAGATCCGCGGTGAGCGGTAACTGTATCTCACCTTGTTTTTGCGATTGAAGCCGGTGTCTGTTGGACACCTTGTTTGTGAGTTTCCTTCTACCTTTTTTATTAAAGAGATTGATGAAAAAAAATGTATTGCACCATTATGTTCTCTTTTTTGTCCCTGAGTGTACTGCATGCTCTCATGGAGGTATGAGAAAGAGTGGAGAAGTTCATCATAAGAGCTTGGGCTGCAAAGTTGTTTGTCTGTGATCATTATTATCTGGAAGTATCTGAAACATCACCATATCTATGTGGACATCGGGTTCATTGCTCCCAGAGGACAAGCGCTGTTGCTGGTTTATAATCTGACCAGCCATTAGCTCTGGTGAGTTCATTTAATCTCCTTTGGTGGTGGATTATTCACAATTGGTTCAAGTCACTGAAGATATATATATATTTGTTTTGGACACTAATTTATGTTTGGACACTATAATTATTTATTTTAAACACTAAATGTTTTTGGATGATGATATACACCTTTGTATAAGTTTGTTATGAGCGCATACCTTTTAATTAGGATTATTGTTGCCAAAATGTATTTTGGGTGGGATATGCTGCTGACACTTTGGTGTTTTTTGTAAGTGGCGCTTTTTTCTTTTTTAATTTGGTATTGAGACAAAGTCTTCTGCCAAAAAAAACAACTTCCCTTTTCCAACTTCACGATTCTCAAGAACTGAATTTTTTTATTTTTGGTTCAGACTTCATTCAGATATCACATAGTGAGGAGGAGAAGTGACCACACACACAAAACAAAACAACTGTAACATTGCCACAGTTACAAAGTAATTAATGAAGACACTGGTGCAGCCTATCTCAATACTTTAATATGGAAAACCCTTGAAATAAAGGTCTCAGGGAACCCTGATAACAGTTACTATATCTATTATTTTTAGATTTAACAAGGAGAATAAATATTATTATTATTATCAATAATAATAACAACCAGAAAACAAAAAATAATGGTGTGAGGGTTCCCCCATAATTCATTCCAGGAACTCCATGAAAAAATTAAGAAAAAAACATTAGCACCAGCCCTTATCCAAGAATGCAGCCAGATAAGCATTGTGGAGCTAGCATGCCACCTGCTCCTCCTGAACCATAACAGAAAGGCATAAAAAATGCCCTCAGTCTGATGGTCAGCATCTTTCAACCCACTTCCTCTGAGCCCAGGTCATCTTGGACCTGCCCCCCAGCCTGTGTTTGGACAGTGAAAGGTGAAGCAGCACAGTAATCAACTCAACACTCTGGGGTTTATTTACTAAAGCCGGAGAGTGCAAAGTCAGGTTCACTTCTGTAGACAAACCAATCAGCTTCGAAGGCTGGCCATACACTATACAATTTTCTGTCCAATTTCCTTTAGATTTATCTTCAACTATGTAGTGCAAGAGCCTGCCTAATTGGATACAATTGAAACTGTTGTTGGGTTTGACCTCCTATTATTATATGGTTTTTGGTAAATCTAAACTAAAAATCTCAAGTAAAATTGTATTATGTATGGCCAGTCTTACCTCAGCTTGTTCAATTAAGTTTTGGCAATAAAACCTGGAAGCTGATTGGTTTCTCTGCAGAAGTGAGCCTGATTTTGCACTCTCTGGCTTTAGTAAATAAACCCTTCTGTCACTCTGCTTTCACTTTTTACCAGCATGCTTCTTGTCAGCGCATGAACTGATTGGCTCCTTGTCAGGGGCGGACTGACCATTTGGAAACTCGGGCACTGCCCGAGGGCCCGGGGTCAGTAAGGGGCCCCATGAGATGCCCCTGGTACCTTTTTCATAGGCTTTTTTGAGTTTGGGCAAGGACACAGGGGCCCCATGATCCCGTATTGCCCGGGGGCCCCATGAGTTGTCAGTCCACCCCTGCTCCTTGTACTGCTTCTTCCTCTCACACTCCAGCCCTGCTGTATGGGGACTCATACTACGTCACTTTCATATACTTATGCTTCTTGAATTTAAAAAAAGAAGTACATTTCATTATGTTTTATAGATTACAGACCTGCATCAGTTTGTCTTTTATTTGCCTAGAGCTCGGCTTTGGATAATCAAGGCAGAGCCATAATAACAGATTAAGAATGCAGATTCCAATCGCTTTTTATGGTTCTCTTTAAATTCAAATGGTTTGCGGAGTTCTGCTTTAAATAAGAGCTAGAGATCCGCTCATGGGAGTCACAATGTACAAACAACGTTGGCTCATCTTTTCTGACCTAATCGGCTCTGCGCGGGAAATCTGCAACCTTCTCACATCTCACCAAACCATGCTTCTAATCTGAATACAACATATCAATACACATTTCTCCTCCTACTCTTCCTTTACAGGCCATCAGAGGCAGCGGTTCAGGCATCATATGCCGTGACAATCATTGAGTCATTGTGGCGTTGTTTCCTAGTATGTCTGCGTGTTACATAAGTAACGGGGGTAGCATAACACCACAGGAAATATATGGGGAAAACAGATAGCGGAGTGCGTGGCCATTCATCCATAGAATACTAGATAATGGCCCTACAATGACGTCATGCATGTGTTGCAGCAGTTGGGGACAGGTCCCTGTGCTACTCACTCTGGAGCAGTGCCGCGCAGACCAGTGGCTTTGATCCACATGTGGATCTCATCTCTGCTTGACATGACTCCCAGCAGCCTCTCTGCAGACTATTATTATTATTATACAGGATTTATATAGCGCCAATAGTTTGCTCAGCGCTTTACATTATAATGGTAGACAGTACACGAGACAGTACAGTAACAATACAATACACGAGGGGTTCGAGGGCCCTGCTCCTTGGAGCTTACAATCTAGGAGGGAGGGGATAGTGGTACGGGATGAAATAGCTGTGGAAGATGGAGTAGTAGGAAGAGTGGAGGAGTTCAGTAATTAGCTGAGGGCGAGGTAGGCTTCCCTGAAGAGATAGGTTTTCAGGGTGCGCCTAAAAGTGAGGAGAGTAGGTGATAGTCTGATGGATTGGGGTAGGGAGTTCCAGAGGATGGGGGAAGCCCTGGAGAAGTCCTGGAGATGGGCATGGGAGGAGGAGACCAGGGATCTAGAGAGGAGGAGGTCTTGTGAGGAGTGGAGAGTACGTTTTGGGTGGTATTTGGATATCAGGTCGGTGATGTAGTTTGGGGCAGTATGGTGGACGGCTTTGTACGTCAATGTTAGCATGTTGAATTTTATCCGTTGGGCAATTGGAAGCCAGTGGAGGGATTGGCAGAGGGGGGTGGCGGATACGGAGCGGTTTGTAAGGTGGATGAGTCTGGCCATAGTATTCAGGATAGACTGAAGCGGGGATAGCCTGCGGTGAGGTAAGCCGATGAGGAGGGAGTTACAGTAGTCGAGGCGTGAAATAATAAGGGAGTGAATGAGTTCCTTAGTGGTTTCCGGGGTTAGGAACGGACATATTTTGGAGATGTTGTGGAGGTGAAGTCCAAGCAGCTGCTACATTGTACACGTTTTAGGCTTCATGTACGTAGGAGTATTATCAGGTGGTGAATATCATGTGAAAGAAAAATCAGGCACAGGGGCGGACTGACCATTTGGAAACTCGGGCATTGCCCGAGGGCCCGGGGTCAATAGGGGGCCCCATGAGATGCCCCTGGTACCTTTTTCATAGGCTTTTTTGAATTTGGGCAAGGACACAGGGGCCCCATGATCCACTATTGCCCAGGAGCCCCATGAGTTGTCAGTCCACCCCTGATCAGGCATAATGCTTGTTTTGGGAAGTAATTACATCCATTGTTATTGCGTTTAGAAACGTATGAGTGCAAACTCATTCTGCTGGCCAAAACATTAATTTTTTTTCAGCCACTGGAATTAATTTAGGCACTATAGTGCACTCATTTCTCAGTTCCTCACCGAATGCAAGTTTGGGGCATTTTTATGCCCCTGAAGGCTGCTCGAAATCATGAATCGAAATGCCACAATGTGCATAGACACATTGGGGGAGATTTACTAAAACTGGAGCACACAGGATCTGGTGCAGCCAGGGGCGGACTGACCATTGGAAACTCGGGCACTGCCCGAGGGCCTGGGGTCAGTAGGGGGCCCCATGAGATGCCCCTGGTACCTTTTTCATAGGCTTTTTTGAGTTTGGGCAAGGACACAGGGGCCCCATGATCCCCTACTGCCCAGGGGCCCCATAAGTTGTCAGTCCGCCCCTGGGTGTGCATGATGTAAGCTCCCAGGATCAGGCCCTCCTAACCCTCTTGTATTGAACTGTATTGTTGCTGTATTGTCTCCTGTTATATTGTAAAGCGCTGAGCAACTTGTTGGCACCATATAAATCCTGTATAATAATAATAATAATAATAATAATAAATCCGGTATAATAATAATAATAGTCAATCAGCTTCTAACTTCAGCTTGTTCAGGCAACCTTTGACAATAAAACCTGGAAGCTGATTGGTTTCTAGGCAGAGATGCACCAGATTTTGCATTTTCCAGTTTTAGTAAATCTCCCCCATTGGCTGAAATGGAGCTGCATTCAGAGGCCAAAAACAAAAAAGTTCTTTAAAAGTGGCATTTTTTCTTAAAGGGAAACACCACTCTTGTTTTTATATATATAAATATATATATATATATATACACTGTATATATATATAAAATGGTTCCTCAAACCATTCTTAAATTCACCATACCAGACCACCTTCTTCCTGTGGTCCAGTTCTGATGCTCACGTGCCAATTGTATGTAATTTTTTGTACTGTGGACACGGGTCAACATGTACACCCTGGTGGTCTGTGATGCGCTGTATGTTCTAATACTCAACAAACTGCAATGCACTGTGTGTTCTGTCACCTTTTTTTTATAGGAACCGGCATTAAAGGATAAGGAAGCTTTAAAAAAAAAAAAAAAATCCCCATGTTTTTGCAGGTAAAAAAAATGAAAATTTACTTTTTTTTTGGAGCATGTAAAGAATTGCACCAGCAATCAGCAGTTTGCTGGTGCAATGCAGGTCTCCTGCAGACCGTCATTGTAATCTGTGCTCGTACCTCATACAGGCAGCCAGTTTTACTCTGATAGGAAAACTCAATAAACTACCACAGCGCTTGGTAGTTCATTAGATACTGCAAGTCGACATCCACTGATTATGTCAGTACTTGTAGTTCATTCATTCATAGAACTCTGTGAATGAATGTCGTGGCCAGGTGGGCTGCACAATTTTCAAAAAGTGACAGCTAATATGGGGAATTTCTCCCCATACTGCTGTCACAGGGAGAGAGGGCATTGGGCAGCAGCTGCAGCATGTTACATGTTCCCAAAGGTGAACTTACCCTTTAACTTTTTCAGCAATTTGAGCTATAGTAGGTTTTCTATAGGATTGGACTACACAGGCCAGCCTTCACTCCCCATGTGCATCAATGAGCCTTGTTCATGATCCTGTCGCAGGTTTGCTGGCTTTCCTTCCTTGGACTACTTTTAGTCAGTCATGACCACTGCAGACCGGGAACATCTCACAAGAGCTGCAGTTTTGGAGTTCCTCTGACCCAGTCATCTAATCACTACTATTTGGGAACCTCAGTTCCCAGTATGGTTGCGATTTCCAGTGCGGGCAGTGTACCATTTGAATTAATGGCACCCGCCGGCTGGTCCCGCATTCCTCTGTGGGGGTGGTAAGGCTGCACAGATTTTTGTGCGGATCCGCAGTGGCACCACCCACACAGATGTGAACCAGGGGTTACACAGCTTTGGAGGCTTCAAATGAACTAAAAGCATAACAGGTGCACCAGACTTTAAATGAAATACATGGAAGGGGGGCATACTGAGAACTTCCAATAAATTTAGACTTTCAGTGGATATTCAGGGCCAGTTCACACTGACTTGTGCTAAAATGCATGTACATTTCCATCCATTTTAGTAGCGTTTTAAGTCTCGCTGATATCCGTTAACATACATTTTGATATCCGTTGACATACATTTTGATGTCCGTTGACATACATTTTGATATCCGTTGACATACATTTTGATATCCGTTGACATACATTTTGATATCCGTTGACATATATTTTGATGTCCGTTGACATACATTTTGATGTCCGTTTACATACATTTTGATGTCCGTTGACATACATTTTGATGTCCGTTGACATACATTTTGATGTCCGTTGACATACATTTTGATATCCGTTCACATACATTTTGATATCCGTTGACATACATTTTGATATCCATTGACATACATTTTGATGTCCGTTGACATACATTTTGATGTCCGTTGACATACATTTTGATGTCTGTTGACATAGATTTTGATGTCTGTTGACATACATTTTGATGTTTGTTGACATACATTTTGATGTCCGTTGACATACATTTTCCGTTGTATCCGTTGAGATACATTTTCCGTTGTATCCGTTGACATACATTTTCCGTTGTATCAGTTGACATACATTTTGATGTCCGTTGACATACATTTTGATATACGTTGACATACATTTTCCATTGTATCCATTGACATATATTTTGATGTCCGTTGACATACATTTTGATGTCCGTTTACATACATTTTGATGTCCGTTGACATACATTTTGATGTCCGTTGACATACATTTTGATATCCGTTGACATACATTTTGATATCCATTGACATACATTTTGATATCCATTGACATACATTTTGATGTCCGTTGACATACATTTTGATGTCTGTTGACATACATTTTGATGTTTGTTGACATACATTTTGATGTTTGTTGACATACATTTTGATGTCCGTTGACATACATTTTCCGTTGTATCCGTTGACATACATTTTCCGTTGTATCCGTTGACATACATTTTCCGTTGTATCCGTTGACATACATTTTGATATACGTTGACATACATTTTTCATTGTATCCATTGACATACATTTTGATGTCCGTTGACATACATTTTGATGTCCGTTTACATACATTTTGATATCCGTTGACATACATTTTCCGTTGTATCCGTTGACATACATTTTGATGTCCGTTGACATACATTTTGATGTCCGTTGACATACATTTTGATGTCCGTTTACATACATTTTCCGTTGTATCCGTTGACATACATTTTGATATCCGTTGACATACATTTTTATATCCGTTGACATACATTTTCCATTGTATCCATTGACATACATTTTGATGTCTGTTGACATACATTTTAGCTCAACGCACTGCAATGTATGGTGTGAATAGGACTCATTGGAAATTATTGTTTTTCAGATGTCCTTCCATTGATCTGCATTTTACAGCTGCACTAAACTGCACTGGTGTGAATTGACGCTAACATTTTCAAGAATACAAGTAGTATCTATCAGAGCAATAATATGTTCTCAAGGGAAATAGTCAAGAAGCATTTCATTCATTTTATTACATATTTGATTTGTGGGTGTTAATATAAGAAGAAACTTAGTGGTGCATATCTATAATGTCTGGATATACAACTTCTCCTAAACAGTAAACATAATTTCCTGCTGCTGGAGTTATTTATAATCAATCGTCCATTGAGTCATGCCATTTCCAATTTCAATATGATCATCGAATGTAGCCAATGGATAATCCAGGCTTAACCCCTTAATGCCTGAAAGTAGAACAAACTCTACTGCCTAAATGCAGTTTTGCAACTTTGACGTGTTAGTAAAATTGTACATATCATTGCAACTACTTGGTGCCTCTGGGTGAATTAAACTGTTTTTTCAGGATAAATTGGGCCACAGTTTGGTGATAAATGGTAATGGATATCCCCTGCTTCTTTTTATCAAAGGATAAAAAAAATATCTGTATATTACTATATAACCACAATCAAAAAACAAACCCAAAATAAATCCTCCTATTTCTGATGTTCGAGGTGATACCCTATATACTGTATGTATATTTTTTGTTGTTTGTACCCATAGTAGGGCTGAATATAATAGGGAGTTATGTGTTTTTTTTGTATTCTACTTAACCTCCCTAGCGGTATGATTCTTTCAGATTTTTTGTGCTGAAAGCGGTACCATTTTTTTGCATGGAAATATGTAGTTTTTTATTGTAGGCTGTAATTTTTAGGAATAACTCACTGAAATCTGTCCGAACAAGAGTCTAGTAAACATCCCGGGTATGATAAAATTTGAAACACGAAATCATAAATTATAATTTAATAAATAATCATAAAAAATAATAAAATAATAATAATAAATTTAATTCAATAATATAATCAAACCAAAAACACTGAAATTTGAAATACAGAGGCAAATTCGCATATCGCTGAGCAAAGTCGCAAAATCGTTTTCAGTATCTGATGACGAATTTCCCCCACGAATCATTATCACTCAATTCTGCAAGTGGTTCTGATTTACTATCGCTGTTCTCTAGCTGGTCTAAAACCGCTTTTGACGTAAAGGGACGCTTTTTGGACGCCATGGACTTTTCTAAGTTTCCAGGCAGAAAGAACAGTCAAAATGCAGGCAGGGCGCCGGACAAAGCAGTAGGGACAAAATGTATGTGAAATGCATTGAAACAGCAATGTTTTACTATATAATAATCATTTTTAAAAAATGACATTTTTTAAAAATGTCAAATTTGCCGCCGGTTCCGGCGCCCGTACGTCCCGACGTCACAGGGACCGGAACACGGAAGCCGGATGCCGGCATCGGCCGGAGGAGATGGCCAGGGACGCTGCAGGGGACACATCGTGGGAGCGAAGGACAAGGTAAGTGCTGCAGGGACTCCCTGAGCAACGCCGCATGGTAAGCCCGAGTGTAGCTCAGGGTTACCGTTCTTGGTACTCAAATTTTACCCCGAGCTACACTCGGGAATACCACCAGGGAGGTTAAAACACACGGACATTAAGTTAAGGTTTTTTTTTAATCCTACCTAATACATACTGGAACTGACCTTTGACTCTCGCCTTGACCCAACCTTGATTTTTATGCCCTTATTTAACTACAAGGATTAGACAAAAATATGGAAACACTACATGTTTCGCATTGAAAATGGAAGTGACGTAATATTCTTTTGCTTCTGCTGTGTGATGAGACACCTAGCTAACAGTTGGGAAGCCTCACTTTCGTCATTCAATGTATGCACTGCTAGTAACACGGAGTCATGTTACTAAGCTTTAAAGAGGGCAAACTGTTGGTGCTACTTAGCTGGAGCTTCTGTGATTAAGTTGCCAATGTATTTGCTGTGTCGCAAGGTACAATATCAAAGGTTATGATGATATATACAGTTTCTGAGAAAATGTCGTCTGATAAGCATGAGCATGGTTGACATGGTCAACTGACCGAAAGAGATTAAAGGACATTGAGCAGGATTGTGACCCAGAATAAGAAAACAACTGCTGCAAGAGTGACTGCAGAGCTCAATCTCAGTCTTCATAGTATTGAGATTGAGCTCTGCAGTCACTTTTGTATGGATTCTCAGTGTGCCAGTCTAGCTACCTCCCTGGGAGTAACTGGCAGACGCTACGCCAATGCCTTCCCACACACCCCAAAATGCAGAGTCTATATATTGGTAAAGAGGACTTTTCCCCTAAGTTACCTTATGCAGTATAATTTGTATCAGTTGCATTCCACACTATATACTTTATTAGTTTCCTTATGACAAGAAACCAGCTTTACACAACACTCTCACAGTTTTATTTCTCAGTATTGCTGGTGTTTGCATTGTAATTACGCTGAAAAGGGGAAGAGAAACTTTGCTTTCCTGTAAATGTATAACTTTTACAGTACTGTTTAAAATGAAAGCCTAATTTAAAGTCAGCATAGGAGTGTGCATGCAGTACGGAATCAGAACATTGTCTATGGAAATGATTACATCACATATGTCTATGTACATCTCTGTCTGGGGTAATTGGCTTCCACTCGTCTTTGTCCTTCTAGAACTAAAATGGAATATACTATCTATCTATCTACAGTGAAGGAAATAAGTATTTGATCCCCTGCTGATTTTGAATGTTTGCCCACTCACAAAGAGATGATCGGTCTAAAAATCGAAAGGTAGGTGTATTGTAACACTGAGAGACAGAATAGCAACAACAAATTCCAAAGAAATGCACGTCTAACAAATGATGCACTGATTTGCATGTTCATGAGGGAAATAAGTATTTGATCCCCTATCATTCAGCAGGATTTCTGGCTACCAGGTGTCTTCCATACAGGTAACAAGCTGAGATTAGAAGCAGTCTCTTAAAGGGAGTGCTGCTAATCTCATTTTGTTACCTGTATAAGACACCTGTCCACAGGAGCAATCAAACCATCAGATTCCAAACTCTCCACCATGGCAAAAACCACAGACCTGTCCAAGGATGTCAGGGACAAGACTGTAGACCTACACAAGGCTGGACTGGGCTACAAAACTATCGCCAAGCAGCTTGCTGAGAAGGTGACAACAGTTGGTGCAATCATTCGCAAATGGAAGAAACATATTTTCTTCATTGTATCTATCTATCTACATATATATATATATATACACACACACACACACATACAAGTTTAGTATATATATATAATTTATTTATTTATATTCTTTAAGTCTAAAACAAAATTTAGTTATATAAATATATAAGGAAACGTTTGGGGCCATAAAAAAGTCCAAACATTTATTCTCACTTTCATGCTGTCTCCCTTCGGCTCTAAACCTTAGAACTGAGCGATCACATGGCCACTGATCGCTCAGTCCTTGACCAGCTCTGAGCATCAGACAGTCACTGTCAGTCACCGCTCTCTTCTCTGTCCCTCCAGCGCTCACTGGTGCCCTGGGCTGGAGGGGGGGGGCGGGAGCATGGGCGGACTGACCATTTGGAAACTCGGGCACTGCCCGAGGGCCCGGGGTCAGTAGGGGGCCCCATGAGATGCCCCTGGTACATTTTTCATAGGCTTTTTTGAGTTTGGGCAAGGACACAGGGGCCCCAGGATCCCCTATTGCCCGGGGGCCCCATGAGTTGTCAGTCCACCCCTGGGCGGGAACAGCTGGTTTAGGCTGCCAGTGGTGTGATGAGAGGGCGGACCAGCTGTTGATCAGGCACCTGGGGGAATCCCAACAATATGGTCGGGATCCTTACAAAGTCTGGAGCATCACTGTGATGTCAGCTGACAGTGAGCTCACAGGAGAGCCCTCCTGTAACTGAGAAGAAAAGTATGGCCAAAAACTAAACCAAAAACATTTTTTTTCTCTACAGCTTTAGTTTCATTACTTACCTGTACTTAGGTATGTCCTACTATGTGCAGGCTGCTGGATTCTGTAGAAATCTTCACTGCAGGACTGCCCTGTCCTCTTCCTGCTTCTGAATTATTGTTATTAGGGGGTGGAATCCTGTGACTTATCAGACTCTTCCCCATTCACAGACTATGCTACAGGGAGTGTAATCAGTGAAAGAATGTTTCTCAATGGAGGAGTGGGCAGGAGGGAACCTCCTGGCATAACAAAGAAAAATACCTCTGCAGTGGAGCCCACAATGAAAGCTTTATATGTTCGTTAAGCCAGGGGATTATTACTTACCTTCTCCTTGCTCCAACATGTTTCCTGGATCCATGTTACTGCTCCAGGCTAGTGCAGCCTTCTCAGTAAGCTGCCACCGTCCATAATCGCACTCCTACATCCGACAGGTACAATTATTATTATTATTTATTATTATACAGTATTTATAAAGCGCCAACAGTTCGCTCAGCGCTGTACATTACAATGGGAGACAATACATGAGACAGTACAATAACAATACAATGTGATACACGAGGGGTTCAAGGGCCCTGCTCCTTGGAGCTTACAATCTAGGAGGGAGGGGATAGTGGTACGGGAGGAATAGCTGTGGGGGATGGAGTGGTAGGAACAGTGGAGGAGATCGGCGATTAGCAGAGGGCGGGGTAGGCTTCCCTGAAGAGGTGGGTTTTCAGGGTGCGCCTAAAGGAGAGGAGAGTAGGTGATAGTCCGATGGATTGGGGTAGGGAGTTCCAGAGGATGGGTGAAGCCCTGGAGAAGTCCTGGAGGCGGACATGGGAGGAGGTGACCAGGGAACTAGAGAGAAGGAGGTCTTGTGAGGAGCGGAGAGTACGTTTTGGGTGTTATTTGGATATCAGGTCGGTGATGTAGTTTGGGGCAGTATTATGGACAGCTTTGTACAAATTTACAGAGCTGGACGGTGTGATGAATGGTAATTAATGCTTAGGGCAGTATGCGCCCACTGATCAATACCTGGAATGCAAAGAAATGGCAACCGCCCCAACTTATAACTGGCCTTTGCAGCAAAGGAGCACATGGGAGGGAGATGCACTTCAAAACAACAACAAAGAAAAATTCCCAGCTTACTTACCAGCCAGCCTGCAACAAACCAAATTGTCCTGATAGTTCATGTTAAAACCAGAGGTTTAGTTTGCACACATCTGCAAATACACGTGTAAGCTGCAGGACCACTACCCGGAACACAGACTGCTTGCCTTCCAGGCATTCATCCCATTCATCCCTGGGCACACACTGCCCTAAACGTTATTACCGAACAGTGCACCATTCAGCCGCAGCAGCTTCATCCTCTCATTGAGTTTTAGAGGCTGCTGGGAACAGCGCTGGATGATGCACCTGTGCCTTCCGTCCACATCAAAGCGATGGCTCAGTCCTCAAGACCCCCCCTTTCCCAGACGTCTGTGTTAACGAACCCTTAGTCACTGTACGTTCCTGTAATTATGAAGAATAGACAAAATTGAAGGACCCCCCCCCCCACACACACACACAAACACACTCTCTTGGGAGCTCGGAAGCAACAAATGCAGCATCCAGCCCTGTTACAGGCAGCCTGCCAAAATCTATGGTAGGCTGCAACTGGATGGGATGAACCCTGTACTGAGTGGTACCGGCATTCGGGGCCCTGTCCGTCCAAAGACGAGGGTTCAGGATGCAGGGATTGTGCGTTCACGACAGGTGGTCTGCAGCAGGGCTGGACACCGTACCTGTCCCTCTGGGGCACCCTCAAAGCACTGGGACGGGTGTACTCAGGGGCGGACTGACCATTTGGAAACTTGGGCACTGCCCGAGGGCCTGAGGTCAGTAGGGGGCCCCATGAGATGCCCCTGGTACCTTTTTCATAGGCTTTTTTGAGTTTGGGCAAGGACACAGGGGCCCCATGATCCCCTATTGCCCGGAGGCCCCATGAGTTGTCAGTCCGCCCCTGGGTGTAATAAATGGCCCAGTGAGTAAGGGGCCTTAGTGCTGGCCATCTATTTCACAGGTGTCAAACACAAAGCCCAAATCCGGCCCTCCAGGCCATTTCATGTGGCCCTTGCACCTCTCCTGCAGGTACCCCCTTGTCTCAGCCCCCACCTTGTCTCAGCAGTTGGCAGCAGAGAGGAGAACAGAACTCCTCTGCCAAATCCTGCACCTCTCAGTGCAGCTGCAGCATCCTCTTATCTCCCTGCAGCACCCCCTCATCTCCGCCTGGTCTCAGCATTCAGCAGACTGGTAACTGATTCCACTCCTCCTCTGGTCCTCCTCCAAACCCTGGACTTTCTGCTTTCCAGCTCTGCCCCCCCAAAAGGGGGTGCACAGTGATGTTAGGGAGGGTGTGGGATTCTTGACATCTGATGTAATGGAGGGTGGGGTGCTCTGGACATCTAGTCTTACAGATACAACCCGCCCTTTGAGGGCCACCATAATGCTGATACAGCCCGCGATGAAATGGGATTTGACACCCCTGATCTATTTGCAAACTCCAAACTAAAGACATTTTCTTTTGTCAGACTTGACATGCTGGAACTTGTAGTCCCTGAAATGAATTGCACAGTAAACAGGGCTGATTAGTCAGAAGCTGGTGACTAGGTGGGCAGATGAGACATGAAAGATTCCTGTTAGTACATGGTCATTTATAGAGAAAAGCCTACAGCTGGCCCTACAGATAAGACCCATTCTGTGATGATCTCAGCCCAAAGTCTTCACATTTACTCAGCATGTCTATCAGAAGACACCATTCCCGCAGAGTCTATGTATATTGAACTGTAAAGAAAGCCGGCTGTAAGATACAATGTAATACATGGGATGCCCATCGCCGATTTCTCCTGCCTGGCTATCATGCTGGGCCAATAGCTTCTGTGCTTTCTGAGTTAGTAACCCGGAACTAGCATGCAGACCCCATGTTCTGGTTTCACTTGCTGCATGCTTATTCTGAGCCAGTAACTCAGAATGTGTTGGTGAAGCATCAGTCATCTTACTTCCCCTCATCAGAGAAGGGCTGAGGGGTAGGCAGAAGAAGTGACGGAAGGCAGGAGGATGGAAGGCAGGAGGAGGGTGCAAAAAGGGCAGGTGGGGGAGGCTTTTTGCCTTGGGTGCTAAAGAACTTCGTCTTGGCACTGCCCCTCACTTCCTATCCTGGTGAGCGGGGGGGGGGGGTGAGAGGGACAGCAAGTGATGGGAAATATCTATAAATGGGGACATTCACAGCAACGCAAACCCTGCTCCTAAGCAATCGCTACTTTGTTTTGTAAAGTGAAAGGTCTAACGCACACCTGCTGATTTACGTCTTCAGTCCCGTAACGGCCGGCAGACCAGTCCTTTGTTAAGCACTGCAATGTAGTGGTTATATCTAGCAGCACCAATGTTGGCTTTCCAGTAGAAGAGACCAAGTGGCTTTACAGCCACCTAGTCACTTTTGAAGTGCTTGGAAGGGCCCCCCTCCTTGCTGCTGTTCCAGGGCTCTCCTATTCCACTGGGTTCCAAATGGGTATTTTTTTATATTTTTTTTGTGTGCAGTAAAGTAAGGAGCCTAGCCACGACATCTATCTTTTACATTGTAAGTATCCTACTGCAACGATGTGACCAGGGGCGGACTGACTACTCATGGGGCCCCCGGGCAATAGGGGATCATGGGGCCCCTGTGTCCTTGCCCAAACTCAAAAAAGCCTATGAAAAAAGTACCAGGGGCATCTCATGGGGCCCCCTACTGACCCCAGGCCCACGGGCAGTGCCCGAGTTTCCAAATGGTCAGTCCGCCCCTGGATGTGACTTTGTTTTGTTCCATCTTTATGGTGTGTGTATACCTTGAGAGTGACTTTGACGTACTGAGGGAATTATGGAGAGTGGTGGAGAGCGGTGGAGAGTGGTGGAGAGTGGTGGAGAGCGGTGGAGAGCGGTGGAGAGCGGTGGAGAGTGGTGGAGAGCGGTGGAGAGTGGTGGAGAGTGGTGGAGAGCGGTGGAGAGCGGTGATTTATATTACCACATGTACTGAGGACCTCCTTTCATACAGAGGTTATTTTTTCTGGTAATAGGCCTGTGCACAGGGTGGGAGCACCTGGGTGAGCACAACAGTGCAGTGGATCTGTCACCTCACCACTTTTTGACATAAACTTTTTTGGCTTAGACTCTTATGACTATTGATTTCTTGTATCACTTAGTTTATTTATTTACTTGTTTTGAATATTTTTGGATATTAACTCCTTGTCGTCGAGCATACGCAAATATGCGGCCTCTCAGCAGCTGAGCCTTGGCATTGAGAGGCCACATATTTGCGTACCCGATGTAAACAAAACAGGTGCCCTACGTTCTCCCACCACATTTACCGGCGCCTCATTGAAAGGTCCCGATTGCTGGTTTCCGATCACGTGACTGCCGTGACAAGCCTAAACCCCACCTCCCTGTGTCACAAACCCCTTAAAGGGCTGGAAGGCGCCGGCACCAAGGGGTTGAAGTGGTTGTAAATCTCAGACATTAAATATTAACAAAGCATATCCCTCTATAGTGTGTACTTGTCTCAGTTGTCCTTTCTGTCTGCTTTCTTCCTCTGCTATTAGCATGAATCATGTGTGACAAGTCTTCCTGACAACAAGAGAAAAATGGTGACAGGGGAGGGACCTCTAGCAGATTGACAACCTCAGCTCTGCTCCTGTAAGTTGTGTGAAGGGGGGACGTGTCTCTGTCCTCCAATCAGATGTGTTTTGCAGAGTGTAATTTCAGCTTTCTGCCCTCTTTTTTATGACAGCTCAGACAAGCTTTATAAATTCAAACATTTGAATGAATGTATAGAAGAGAAGACTGTGGAGAAACAATACAACCTATATAGGAGGCTTTGTTCACCTCTATGTATCACCTGAGGCCAGTCACCTCACTGAGTATATGTGCGGGTTTACAAAAACTTTAATTGTCACTTGGAAGACAGTATTAATTTAAAGGGACAGCACACTTTTTTATGCATTTATATACTGTTGGGGGGTTTATAAGTTGTTTTCTACCAAACAAAATGTGATTTACCATGTATGCGAAAAATTTCCCCGGTAGGCATGCAGTTAAAGGTGGACTGTAGCCAACCCTTCACGGTATTACAGGCTTCTCTTCAGTACTGAAATTGCTTACTCTGATTTCACTGCACACTGTGAGCTTTTCACAATGTGCATTAGAAGCTGCAGCCAGATAGAGCATCATAGAGCTCTTTCCTCCCCAGTCTGACTGCCCCTGGCCATCCTCTTTTATTGATTTGGCTTCAGTTCCTTCAATCTTGGGGGCTCAGCATCACATGTGGGCGTTACCAAGGATTGTCTGCATGAAAATATAGCTGCCTAGGAATGCTCATTCTCCCAGAGTGACACCCACCTATTAATCCAGGCACTTTGATATTTGCATAACTTCTCTCTAGCATCAGCTCTCTGCTTGCTTCAGAGTTGCAAACTCTTGAGAGGAGTACTGAGAAAGGGAGCAGTGATGTTTTCAAGAAGCTAAGTACACCATCTTTGCATAGAGAGGCACAGAGACCCAGTGATGACATCTAAATTAAGGTATGTAATGAAAATGGAGAAGGATCCAGGAAGGCAAAATATAAAATTTAGATTAGACATGTGCACACCGCAAATTTTTGTTTTGTTACTTTTCGGATGCATTTGTTCATTGAAGAGTTTCATATCGTCACATTTGTTATGTTGAACTGATTCGTTTTCAGAATTCATTTCATATCTTTGGCATTCATTTTGTATATTTGTTGGTCTGGGTGGATCTGAAAAATTTTGCAGTTTTTCCAGAAGATTGCTATATATTCAATATATTATAATCTGATCGGACAGATTGAAATCTGAAGGATTCAATGTTTTCGGATGCTAGCCCAACCCACCAAGAAAAATGGCACGGGCTGATTGGACAATATCGACTGGCGTCATGTGTACCTGAAATAATAAATGGAACAAAATTCAGATCCATTCCTTATCTGAATCTACATTATTGATCAAATTTGAAAATTTTATTTATTGCCCCATGGGCCTGAACTACTACCTCATCATGTGACGTCAGCAGAATGAAACAAATGCATCTGTTAGTTATAACTTTTTTTTGGACTTGACATTCACTACTATGTCCTTTAGGAGATTCATATACATCTAGATTTCCAAAAATGAAATTTTAGTCCGAAAAACAAGTCGTAATAAAATGCACAGGTCTAATTTAGATATAAAATTTCATATTTAAGGCCTCCTTTACAGAACAGGCATTTGCTTTGTGTTACTGAATCTTTTAAATGCATTTCAAAGCCAATGCCAGTTCTATAATATAAACACAAGCGGTTTAATACACACATAGGATTCCAAATGCGGTCGAGTTCTTTGCATTGTTTTTGACCTTGTCAGCAACATTTGGCAGGTGTTGGCAACTTCCAAAGCTTGATAAATGCCTCAATTAAAGTCACAGGCTGTGCGCCAAAGATGCACAATAGAGGCCAAGTGTGTGCACAGCCTCTGGTTTCAATGGTCCTCCAAAAAAAAAAAAAGATTTACAAGACCTTCTGATAACTGATAAGTGTTCTTCAGATAATGCTTTACAACTGCCTTCTAAACATTCCAAAAACATTCATTAGGCCCTTTGCACACAGGGTTATCCAGCTGCAGTACAGTCCCTTTAGTGTGCTCGGGAGCAGGGGCGGACTGACAACTCATGGGGCCCCTGGGCAATAGGGGATCATGGGGCCCCTGTGTCCTTGCCCAAACTCAAAAAAGCCTATGAAAAAGGTACCAGGGGCATCTCATGGGGCCCCCTACTGACCTCGGGCCGTGCCCAAGGTTCCAAATGGTCAGTCCGCCCCTGCTCAAGAGGGATATGTGCAGCATCCAGCACTGCTGCAAGCAGCCTGTCAAAGTCTATGGCGGGCTGTGATTGGACAAGGCTAAAGATGTGTGTATGGAGACCTTGTCTCAGAACATACAGGGCACTAAACTCCGGTACCCCTTTGTACAGCATTCAGCCCCGTCCATCCACAACCTGCCATAGACTTTGACAGGCTACCTACAGCGAGGCTGGATGCTGCACCTGTCGAGCGCGCTAAAGCGTCAGAAGGGACGCACTGCAGCTGGACAGCCTCATGCGCAAGGGGCCTTATACTTTAGGGGTTTAACAAACATTTTAAAAAGCTTTTCTTTCAACACCCATGTGAGCCCAACCTTACAATCATCCTGTGCTCTCGGCTGCAGTGAGGGTATGCATCGGGCTTGTTTGCTGTTTATGAACAAACCAGGTAGCTGTGTTCCACTGGGTTGTAAAAGTGAAAGCGGTCGCATGCAATTGACAGGGGAAGTGAGAAAGCAAGAGAGATGCAGGAAACCATCTAAAGAGATAAGAGTCATTTCAGGAATATAAAAAAGATAACTGCAGATGACTCAATGCCTGAGCTATGGTGGAAAACAAACTCCTAGAATGATATACTATATATATATATATATATATATATATATATATATATATATATATATAATACACACTAACTAAATATATTCCCTCCCTCCTAGATTGTAAGCTCCAAAGAGCAGGGCCCTCAAACCCCTCGTGTGTTGTATTTTTGTATTGTATTGTTACTGTACTGTCTCGTGTATTGTCTCCCATTATAATGTACAGTGCTGAGCAAACTGTTGGCGCTATATAAATACTGTATAATAATATTATGTATATATATATATATATATATATGTGTATATATATATATATATATATATATATATATATATACACAGTATATATACATATATATGTATATGTGTGTGTATATATATATTATATATACAGTATATATGTATATATATATGTATATATATATGTGTATATATGTGTGTATATATGTTATTATTTATTATTATTATTATTATTATTATTATTATTAATAATAAATTAATAAAAATATATGTGTGTATATATATATATATATATATATAGAGAGAGAGATAATAATGGTAAATATAGCCATATATATATATATGTGTGTGTATGTATATATATATGAAATTTAATTCTGTGATTCATTCCTTTTATAAAAGGAACTCAAATTAGTGTAAACTCCCAGGATCAGGGCCCTCCTATCCCTCTTGTATTGAACTGTATAGTTGCTGTATTGTCTCCTGTTATATTGTAAAGCGCTGAGCAAACTGTTGGCGCCATAAATCCTGTATAATAATAATAATAATAATAATAGTGTTTTAATGCAATGTTACAAAACAAATGAATGCAAAGTTTACATATGAACAGAAAAAAAAGCAAAAAACAAAAAAAGTTATGGAAGAAGGTGATGAAGAGGTTAATAACGATCAATTAGCGTTTACAGGGGTTTAAACTTTTCTTGTAATGCATATATATGGCGGCAAGGCAGGTGAGCCTTAACACTCAGCTACCACAGACATGCTTTTATGGGGGGCAAGGTTGTGGGCTGAGAACAAGCTCACTGCGTTCTCCCAGATCGATCTTACAGAACACAGGAGACAGCCACTCGAGGCTCCTGTCCCAGGTCTGCCCCCCCACCACCACCACTCTGGCTGTGCCTTTTCTGCGACTGGGTCAGCCTGGCTCTGCATACAGATGTTACCAATACTTGCTGTTTTAGGTTTTAGATAGAACAGGGAGGGGTTAGAACCTCTTTTGGATTTGTATTGCTGTCTTTGCCTCTGTTGGGGAATCTCATTTCCTGTTACTGTGACTCAACAATAAATGTAATTCTTGTCTAATCTACTAATTAAAAAAAGTTGCCTATGCCCCTACTGGAAGATTCCCCTCACTTCCTGTCCAGGTGACCACAGAGAATGTGACAGGAAATCTCCAGTGGGTCATAGACAATATTAAAAACCTGACAGGAATACATGCCTTATGAAATTGAGAAAAAGAGCACCAGGCAGTTGTCTTAAAGGGGTTTATTTACTAAAGCTGGAGAGTCCAAAATCAGACTCCCTTCTGCATAGAAACCAATCAGCTTCTAACCTCAGCTTGTTCAATGAAGCTTTGGCAATGAAACCTGAAAGCTGATTGGTTTCTATGCAGAAGGGAGTCTGATTTTGGACTCTCCAGCTTTAGTAAATAAACCCCAAAGAGTCTGTATCAATTTATTGCAGATTCAAATATGTCAAAAGGAAGATAAAAAGGTATACAACGTGTTGCGAGGACCTCTTGCAGAATTATGTCTAAGCATACCTCTGTCACATAGTTACATAGTTAGTCTGGCTGAAAAAACACAAAATTCCATCCAGTTCTACCATAAAAAAAAAGTTATAATCCTACACCCACAGTTGATCCAGAGGAAGGCAAAAAAACCCAGCAAAGCATGATCCAATTTGCTCCTGCAGGGAAAAAAATTCCTTCCTGATCTCCCGAGAGGCAATCGGATATTCCCTGGATCAACTTTACCTATAAATGATAATATCCAGTTATATCTGTGTATCTAGGAAAGAATCCAGGACTTTTTGAAAGCAATCCACTGAGCTGGCCACAACCAACTCTTGAGGGAGTCTATTCCACATTCTCACAGCTCTCACTGTGAAGAAACCTTTCACAATTGATTTTTTTTAACACTCCCCCGGAATCTTTGGTTGAGAATCCCATTTTCATTTGAGCCATACCAGAGGGGGCATCCCCTGAAACACCCCTGAACCCCTGAAACACCTTGGCTATCTTCTCGAATTGATTTGGATTTCTCAATATGGGAGGCGCTGCCCTTTGAGAGGGCCCCCGCATTGCGGTAGAATTATAAAAGTACAACCAACACCTTCTAGTTTGACGGAATAAAAGATAGAAGTCCAGCACCTCACATCTGGAGCAATACAGGCCTAACAGTGGTTCCTATCCTTTCCTACTCTATCTAAAACTAGGAAACGTTTTTCTGGGGTTGTTTCATTTCTGAAAATACTGACGCTAAAGAGTTTTCATCTTTGACATATAGTGTGTAAAGAGCTTGTACGGTGTGATTGTGCCTCTTGCAACCCATCTAGTTAGCCCATCCCCATTTACTCACCCCCTCGGTTTGTGCTTCCGGTAGTTAGTGTATTGTGTTGTTTGCCCGGTAAGCTTTACAAGTAGCTGCACAGTCAAGATTCTCTGAAGACACTTCTACAAAACACGACCTGTTTCCTCTTTCCAAAATAGCAAACTCAGAAGCTAACCACATGGCCATCAAAGGGTAACTACAGCTACACATCTCAATGCACAGCTGAAGACGTAGAGTATATTGGTACCAAGGCTAGTTCTTGTTACTGGATCCCAAGGGCGGACTGACAACTCATGGGGCCCCCGGGCAATAGGGGATCATGGGGCCCCTGTGTCCTTGCCCAAACTCAAAAAAGCCTATGACAAAGGTACCAGGGGCATCTCATGGGGCCTCCTACTGACCCTGGGCCCTCGGACAGTGCCCGAGTTTCCAAATGGTCAGTCCGCCCCTGCTGGAGCCTGTAGCTGCCCAAAGCAGCCCCACTCTTTTATTTATTTCAGGTACTTATATAGCGCCATCAATTTACGCAGCACTTTACATATATATTGTATATTCACATCAGTCCCTAACCCTCAACGGGTGTACAATCTAAGTTCCCTAACCCTCAAGGGGCGTACAATCTAAGGTCCCTAACTCACATTCATACATACACATACTAGGGACAATTTAGACAGGAGCCAATTAACCTACTCTTTGGAGTGTGGGAGGAAATGGGAGTACCCGGAGGAAACCCACGCAGGCACAGGGAGAACATGCAAACTCCAGGCAGGTGGTGCCGTGGCTGGGATTCGAACCAACAACCCTAGCACTGCCAGACGAAAGTGCTAACCATTTACAATCATACCTTCTACATAAAACACTGGCTTGTATATTTTGGTCCTGGCTTGGTATATGGTGATAATGTGTTAATCTGCTTACAATAAATGACTGTAATTCTACTGATGGGAAAAAAAATGATTGGCTGATATCTACAGTTGCAAGAAAAAGTATGTGAACCCCTTGGGATTACGTGGAGTTTTGCATGAATTGGGCATAAAATGTGCTCTGAACGTCATCTAAGTCACAACAATAGAAGAACACAGTCTGCTGAACATAATACTACACAAACATTAGATGTTCCCATGGTTTAATTGCACATAACATGTAAACATTCACAGTGCAGGGAGGAAAAAGTATGTGAGTCCTTAGCTTAATGACTTCTACCAGAGCTAATTGGAGCCAGGAGTGAGCCAACCTTGACTCCAATCAGTGTGATGATATTGGATGTGTTGCTGACAGCTGTCCTGCCCTTAAAAAACACACACCTGTTTTGGGTTTACTGGTTTCAAGAAGCACTCTCTGATGTGAACCAAGCCTCGCAGAAAAGAGCTCTCAGAAGACCTATGATCAAGAATTGTTGACTTGCATGAAGCTGGAAAGGGTTACAAAAGTATCTCCAAAAGCCTTGATGTTCATGTGTCCACGGTAAGACAGACTGTCTACAAATGGAGAAAGTTTAGCACTGTTGCTACTCTCCCTAGGCATGGTCGTCCTGTAAAAATGACTGCAAGAGCACAGCGCAGAATGCTGCATGAGGTAAAGAAGAATCCCAGAGTGTCAGCTAAAGACCTACAGAAATCTCTGGCACATGCTAACATTTTTGTTGACACATCTACAATAAGGAAAACATTAAACAAGAATGGAGTACATGGGAGGACACCACGGAGGAAGCCATTGCTGTCCAAAAAGAATATTGTAGCACGTTTGAAGTTTGCAAAAGAGCACCTGGATGTTCCACAGCACTACTGGCACAATATACTGTGGACAGATGAAACCAAGATTGAGTTGTTTGGGAAGAACACACAACACTATGTGAGGAGAAAAAAAGGCACAGCACACCAACATCAAAACCTCATCCCCACTGTAAAACATGGCGGAGGGAGCATCATGGTTTGGGGCTGCTTTGCTGCCTCAGGGCCTGGACGGATTGTTGTCATTGATGGGAAAATGAATTCCAGAGTTTATCAAGACATTTTGCAGGAAAACGTACGACCATCTGTCCGCCAACTGAAGCTCCGCAGAGGATGGGTGATGCAACAGGACAATGACCCAAAGCATACCAGTAATTCTTCAAAACAATGGCTGCCACAGCACAGAATACGCCTTCTGGACTGGCCCAGTCAGAGTCCTGACCTCAACCCGATTGAAATGCTGTGGCATGACCTTAAGAGAGCGATTCACACCAGACATCCCAAGAATATTTCTACACTGAAACAATTTTGTGAAGAGGAGTGGTCCAAAATTACTCCAGATCGTTGTGCAGGTCTGATCTGCAACTACAGGAAACGTTTGGTTGAGGTTATTCCTGCCAAAGGAGGGTCAATCAGTTATTAAATCAAAGGTTCACATACTTTTTCCTCCCTGCATTGTGAATGTTTACATGTTATGTGCAATTAAACCATGGCAACATCTAATGTTTGTGTAGTATTATGTTCAGCAGACTGTGTTCTTCTATTGTTGTGACTTAGATGACGTTCAGAGCACATTTTATGCCCAATTCATGCAAAACTCCACGTAATCCCAAGGGGTTCACATACTTTTTCTTGCAACTGTATACAGAGAAATGCCATCTCTTTACCTATCCCTACGATGCCTAATGGTAAATCTAGCCAGAGAGAAATAGACCTCTACCCTCACCTCCCAACTTTTTGAGATGGGAACGAGGGACACCTATTAGCAAATGTACGTAGGCATAGGACACACCCCCTGCCACGCCCCCTTAAAGGAGAATTATACAAAAAAAAAGATTAGTTGAACCCAAAAGTGCTTTTTTTTCACCACTACTATTCATTTATTTTGGCTTTTGAATTTATAAATGCAACAATTTAGAGACTGGATGAAAGGTTTAGCACTGTGGAACACATTTATTTAACGATAAAAAATGCATTTTATATACAACTATATAGATCAGACCAAAATGAGGGACAAATGAGGAGGAAAGAGGGACAGAGGGACTTTGTTCCAAATCAGGGACAGTCCCTCAAAATCAAGGACAGTTGAGAGGTATGCCTCTACCTATTGTGCCTAATGGTAAATCCAACCTGGAGAGAAATAGGCCTCTACTTACTGTGCCTAATGGTAAATCCAACCTGGAGAGAAATAGGCCCCTACTTACTGTGCCTAATGCTAAATCAACCTGGAGAGAAAAGGGCCTCTACTTACTGTGCCTAATGGTAATTCCATCTTGGAGAGAAATAGGCCTCTACTTACTGTGCCTAATGGTAAATCCAACCTGGAGAGAAATAGGCCTTTACTTACTGTGCCTAATGGTAAATCAACCTGGAGAGAAATAGGTCTCTACTTACTGTGCCTAATGGTAAATCCAACCTGGAGAAAAATAGGCCTCTACTTACTATCCCAAATGGTAAATCCAACCTGGAGAGAAATATGCCTCTACTTACTGTGCCTTAATGGTAAATCCAACCTGGAGAGAAATAGGCCTCTACTTACTGTGCCTAATGGTAAATCCAACCTGGAGAGAAATAGGTCTCTACTTACTGTGCCTAATGGTAAATCCAACCTGGAGAGAAATAGGTCTCTACTTACTGTGCCTAATGGTAAATCCAACCTGGAGAAAAATAGGCTTCTACTTACTATCCCTAATGGTAAATCCAACCTGGAGAGAAATAGGCCCCTACTTACTGTGCCTAATGGTAAATCCAACCTGGAGAGAAATAGGCCCCTACTTACTGTGCCTAATGGTAAATCCAACCTGGAGAGAAATAGGCCCCTACTTACTGTGCCTAATGGTAAATCCAACCTGTAGAGAAATAGGCCCCTACTTACTGTGCCTAATGGTAAATCCAACCTGTAGAGAAATAGGCCCCTACTTACTGTGCCTAATGCTAAATCAACCTGGAGAGAAATAGGCCCCTACTTACTGTGCCTAATGGTAATTCCAACCTGGAGAAAAATAGGCCTCTACTTACTGTGCCTAATGGTAAATCCAACCTGGAGAGAAATAGGCCCCTACTTACTGTGCCTAATGGTAATTCCAACCTGGAGAAAAATAGGCCTCTACTTACTGTGCCTAATGGTAAATCCAACCTGGAGAGAAATAGGCCCCTACTTACTGTGCCTAATGGTAAATCCAACCTGGGGAGAAATAGGCCTCTACTTACTGTGCCTAATGGTAAATCAACCTGGAGAGAAATAGGCCCCTACTTACTGTGCCTTAATGGTAAATCCAGACCCGAGAGAAATAGGCCTCTACTTACTGTGCCTAAACTGTAAATTTTAATTTCCATCCTTCAGAAATAGTCTGCCATAACCATCCTTCTGGAAATGCTGTTTGCCGCTTGTCAGGCTCATTCAATGTCTTCGCTTGCTGTGTACATGTTTCAATGTGGAGGTTAGGAAGGTACTGAAATAGGTCCAATACTGAGGACAGAAGGTCATCAGTTCCTCCCATCGTATGTCTCTTGTTAAAAGTAGTCCTGTTTATTGAAGTTTCTGGTTAATGAAGTGTCTGTGTTTCTCACAACAGCCAATCAGGTCGAAGATATAATACAAAGCGGGTTGAAATGGGTGGCATATGTTTTTTTTCCTTTCATGTATTTTAAGGAGATTCTCTGTCATCAGAGAAGTGCAGAGGCTGCCATTGCTGACTTCCTTTCAAAAATGCTAACTTCCCTGCTGTCAATCTAATCTTAGTACTAACCCACCAGAGTCAAGTCAGTACTCCTGGTTGGCATACATGTTCTGGGTTAGAGGATTACTATGACAGCCAGAAAACTAGCACTTTCAGGAGAAGTTTAGCAATAGCAGCCAAGGTATTTTTCTTTAGCACAGGTCTCCTTTAGCTCTTTAGCTCCAACAGTGGACTTTATTGCTGTTGGCTGGCTGTTATCCGAAGCACACAGCCAGGAGAACCAAGGAGTGGCTCCGTAAGAAGCATATCAAGGTTCTGGAGTGGCCTAAGCCAGTCTCCAGACCTAAATCCAATAGAACATCATTGGAGGAAGCTGAAACTCCGTGTTGGTCAGCGACAGCCCCGAAACCTAATATCTAGAGGAGATCTGTGTGGAGGAGTGGGCCAAAATCACTGTTGCAGTGTGTGCAAACCTGGTCAAGAACTACAGGAAACATTTGACCTCTGTAATTGCAAACAAAGGCTTCTGTACCAAATATTAACACTGATTTTCTCAGGTGTTCAAATTCTTATGTTCAGCAGTGCAAGACAAATAAATTCTTTAAAAATCATACAATGTGATTTCCAGAATTTTTTTTTTAAATTCTGTCTCTCAGAGTGGGAATGCACCTACAATGTGAATTTCAGACCCCTCCATGATTTCTAAGTGGGAGAACTTGCAAAATCGCAGGGTGTTCAAATACTTCTGTTCCTCACTGTATATATACATACACACACACTGCTCAAAAAAAGGAACACTTTTTAAATCAGAGTCTTGCATCAAGCCAATTAAACTCCTGGGATATTGAGCTGGTCAGTTAAGTAGCAGAGGGGATTCTTAATCAGTTTCAGCTGCTTTGGTGTTAATGAAATTAACAACAGGTGCATTAGATGGGCAACAGTGGGATGACCCCCAAATCGGGAATGGTTTTGCAGGTGGAGGACACTGACAGCACATATATATATATATATATATATATATAGTTTTTTTTTCTTTCTCATATATATGTGTCTCCGTATATGTTTCGGATTTGTTTAACAGTCCTGAAGAAGGGAGGGTCTTTTCTCCCAAAACGCGTTGGTTGATGTACTTGTTACTCTCAATAAATGCCTCCTAAACTACCATCAAAAGTGCGTTCTTTTGGACATCAGATGCTCCTTCTTTTCTACTATACCAACATCTTCCAGTCACTCTTTATGATCAGGAGCTTGAAGTACAGACTCCTGCTCATATAATAACTGTGACAGCCACTCACAGTGACCATATGGTCAGGGAGCCAAGAAAACACCCTTGGCTTACAATGCACTTAAACCAGGAGCCCTCAGGAAGGGGTTAAAGAAACTCTGGGGTTGATTTACTAAAGACTGTGCACTTTGCTAGTGCAGTTGCTTTAAAGCTTAGTGAATGAGGTAAAGCTTGACTTTGCAGAGAATACACAATCACATGCAAGGAGAATGGAAGACAGTAAAGCCTCCCCTCATGCACTAAATTCTGAAGCAACTGCACTTGCAAAGTTCACAGTCTATTTGCATTTAGTAAATCAACCCCACTGTCTCTACAGTGGAATTGATGATAAAGGATCACCATTCCCTACACCACTACAGGACCCAGTTGACAAAAGAGTCAGCATGAGGAACAAATTAATCAGTTTCTGAAGACACTTCAGTGAACAATGTATTTGCATTACAGCTGAGGGCACTGGTAGAGGTAAGTATTATCTTCTTTTCAGGGAACTATTTTATGGACATTTTAGTTTTAGGTCAAACGATAGACACAAAGAAGGGACTGACGGACCAAAACTGAATGAAAAAATACAAGATAAGTTTAATTGTTGTATAAAAACAGCCAACGTGTTTCAGGGAACACACCGCTCCCCCTTCATCATGGCTCAACGCAGGCTAAAACTTGCATGCACTCAAAGAAAACAGTGATTTCACAGATCTATATTAGAACCAGTATTCAGCTCTCCTCATGGAGTAGCTGCTGATTTTAGGCACTGAGTCGCTTTGCCCATGTCAAGGTCCTACCTTTTCCCAGAGATTGTGCGGCTTCATGTACTGGCGTCCATCTTGGGTTTCTGCAGAGCATGGTGGGAGTCTTTTATGCCTTCAGGTCTCTGAGGTCCATCCCCCAGAGGGGTGTGGCTGAGTACATATAAGCCTGTGATCCGCACATGTTCTTTGCACTTGTGTCTTGTGTCTTTGTGTTGTTACAGCTCTGTGTATAATCTCGTGACTCTTCTGGTATCTGACTCGGCTTGTGACTAGACCATTCTCTGTGTTTTCCTTTGATCTGACCTTCCGTTGCTGAACCTGGCCCGTGACCTGTGATTCTTGTCTACTGTTCTGTACCATTTCGTCCCGTTGTTGTCGACCCGGCCTGCCTGACTACGCTCTTGTCATTCCTACCAGCTACACGCCATTGGAGGCAGCCATTACTGCAGCCGGGGTGTCTTGGGGGCCGCGACCTGGTTCCTGGCTGCATCAAGTCCATCCCCACCATCAGGGGCCCTGGTGAAGGGCAGCCTGGGACTTAGACTCCACGCCCTGAGGGACTTCGGTCTGTTGGTGGTGGTTGTCGTCAGTCAGTGCGTTACCCTACCACTAGGCCTACCTGTCCGTTCCACAGCCATGCCCTGACAGCCCATCCAAGGCCCACTCCCTGAATCACATATATGCACCTTCACTGTGCTTCCCGTTGCTTCATTGAAGCAATGCCTGGTGCCTTGAGGTATGGAGGAGCATGTGATCTTCACCCAGGACGCAGTGCTTATAGCAGAACGGAGAATCAAAGCGCAAGCGCTCAATAATAGGGGCCACTACTCACTGCTGCTGGTATAACACTTTCCAAAGTGAAGTATATTAGCCCAAGAAAACAGTGCTGTGAAAATGTAGCAAAACAATATTCACCTACCAAGGAGGTACACCTTTATTAATCCAAAATGAACCTTAAGTAGGAAGACAAGTTGTGCAGTCTGTGCCAGAAATTGTGCGGTGGACCATCCGCTCCTCAGTGTGCCCAAGCCAGGAAGGAAGGCTGTACAGCAGTGTGTGACTGAGCCAGTCGGGGACCGTGGTGCTCCGGATGTGACATCACGGCGACCTGGATGAGGGCGTAAGCTGTGTCGTGGGCATGAGACGCAAGCTGGGCTGGTAACTGTGACAATGCGTTTCGCGCGCATGCGCTTTGTCAATTCTAAGGAATGTATGGTTACCAGCTTTATTTATATGAATTAAAAAACGCAAGAAGTCCGGGCAGTGATGGAATGGGGAGGGAAAAAAGAGGTGGAGTGAACAATCCCCCCTTTACAGAAATATTTTTAAAAGGTAAAAAACAGCACATTGTATTACAACACTAGAAATATTAAAATAGAGGCACTTACTACTATTGTTCATCAAAAAGGAACTATGAAATGAGTCTCTACACCCTGTTAGAGAATAACGCCTACAGATAAATGAATAAGTATCAAAAAAATTACTAAATATTAAATAGTGAAAACGTAAATAATTAAAAAATTTAAAGAAAAAACAAACATCAAAAACTAAAAATGCCTAATGAAACCTTAATAAAGTAATTATTTAGACACTACTGTGGATTTCCAGATCTTCATTTAATCTATTTGGGGCCATTGAGCCCAATTTAAAAATCGCCATGACCTCCAAGCACCCGAAATCTTTATTATGGGTATGCAGGAAATGGCAGGAAACACTGTGTTTATCACAACCATCTTTGATCAATCTGCGATGTTCTCCTATACGCTTACGTAGAGGGCGTATAGTGCGACCCACTTACAATATCTTACAATATCTTACAAGGACTTGAAAGCAAATAGATCACATGATCTGTTATACAGGTAATAAACTGTTTTATATGGAAAAGGTTGCCCTTCTGGTCCATAACATCTGAACGACTATGTGTATTGAACTGGCAGGTGAGATAGCCTCTTTTTTTACACCTAAAAATGCTAGTCCTATTATCGAAATCTGAACAAATGTTCATATCTCTTTTAGGGCCTGTGGTTAACTTACTTGGGGCTAGAATGTTTTTAAGTGTACGTGCCCTTCTGAAGGTAACCTGAGGGGCTGGGGGCAGAACCGGAGCCAGTTTGGGATTAAGCTGGATAATGTTCCAATGTTTCCAGATAATTCTAGAAATGCTACGGTGTGCCACAATGTATCCTGTAACAAATCTGACTGCATTGAGCTCTAGTTGGAGCCTAGATTTTTTGTTGTTGTTGCTGGGTATACTTAAATGTTTAGCTTTGTCTATAAGAGAAGGATAGCCTTTCTCCAATTTGGAGAAAAGAATTTCTCCCTGTCTCCGATATTCCTCTGCCTTAGAACAATTTCTCTTCAGTCTATTAAACTGGCCACTAGGGATGTTATTCTTCCAGGCAGGGTGATGGCAGCTAGAATAGTGAAGGTAAGAATGCCCCCGCCCCATTGGTTTGGTGTGATTAGTGGTACATATATCCCCATCTTCAACTGACAATGTGAGCTCCAAGAAAACAATGCTATGCGGGTCAAATACATGAGTGAAAGAAAACCAAAAGGGTTTGAATTACAGTGTGTTACAAATGACAAAAAAAGTTCAAGATTACCATGCCAAATGAGGAGGATGTTGTCAATATATCGTCCTAGCAAAAGGATTATTGGTCCATATGAATTGGTCTTCCCATAAGCCCATAGCTAAATTGGCATATCCCGGAGAAAAATTGGCTCCCATGGCCGTACCATTAATCTGAAAATAGAACTGGTCTAAAAAGGTGAAATAATTGTGGTTCAGGCAGAATTCAGTACTATCCACTATGAATCGTGCCTAATTAGAGTTCATACTGGAATTGGAAGATAAATAATTTTGTAAGGCCATTAGGCCAACTTGATGGGGAATGGACGTATAGAGAGAGGAGACATCTAAAGAGGCCCAGTTGTATCTTTCTTCCCAAGTGTAATGTTTTAGGATCTCAATCATATGGCCCGAGTCCCTTATGTATGCGGGAAATTGGCATACCATGGATTGAAGGAAAAAGTCAATATATTTGGATAGGCCATTGACAAAACTATTAGCATTGGCAACAATAGGTCTCCCTGGAGGTTTCTTAATAGATTTATGGACCTTCGGGAAGTGATAGAAGTAGGGGGTGCTGCAGACAAAAGGGAGCAAAAAGGATTTCTTCCTCCTGTCTATCACCCCACCTCTCCATGCAGCCTCTACCAAGGTGTTCAAAGCCAACCGAAAATTCAGTACTTCTTTGAGCTTCCTATAGGTGTTAATATCCAAAAGGAGACTTAAGACTCGTTTATGTAGTGTTTTGGACTATGAGACTACCCCCTTTGTCTGCTTGTTTTATAATGATGTCCTTATTGGCTTCTAGCTCATTCAGGGCTCTTTGTTCAAATGTCATGATGTTTTTTATATTTATTCATTTATCTGTAGGCTAGGGTGTAGTGACTCATTTCATAATTTCTTTTTGATGGACAATAGTAGTAAGTGCCTCTATTTTAATGTTTCTAGTTTTATAATACATTGTTCTGGTTTTTTACCTTTTAAAAATATTTCTGTAGTATAAGTTCATTTAAGATGTTATTGTATATACTACAGTTGCAAGAAAAAGTATGTGAACCCCTTGGGATTACGTGGAGTTTTGCATGAATTGGGCATAAAATGTGCTCTGAACATCATCTAAGTCACAACAATAGAAGAACACAGTCTGCTGAACATAATACTACACAAACATTAGATGTTTCCATGGTTTAATTGCACATAACATGTAAACATTCACAGTGCAGGGAGGAAAAAGTATGTGAGGCCCTAGCTTAATGACTTCTCCCAGAGCTAATTGGAGCCAGGAGTGAGCCAACCTTGACTCCAATCAGTGTGATGATATTGGATGTGTTGCTGACAGCTGTCCTGCCCTTAAAAAACACACACCTGTTTTGGGTTTACTGGTTTCAAGAAGCACTGTCTGATGTGAACCATGCCTCTCAGAAAAGAGCTCTCAGAAGACCTACGATCAAGAATTGTTGACTTGAATGAAGCTGGAAAGGGTTACAAAAGTATCTCCAAAAGCCTTGATGTTCATGTGTCCACGGTAAGACAGGCTGTCTACAAATGGAGAAAGTTTAGCACTGTTGCTACTCTCCCTAGGCGTGGTCGTCCTGTAAAAATGACTGCAAGAGCACAGCGCAGAATGCTGCATGAGGTAAAGAAGAATCCCAGAGTGTCAGCTAAAGACCTACAGAAATCTCTGGCACATGCTAACATTTTTGTTGACACATCTACAATAAGGAAAACATTAAACAAGAATGGAGTACATGGGAGGACACCACGGAGGAAGCCATTGCTGTCCAAAAAGAATATTGCAGCACGTTTGAAGTTTGCAAAAGAGCACCTGGATGTTCCACAGCACTACTGGCAAAATATACTGTGGACAGATGAAACCAAGATTGTGTTGTTTGGGAAGAACACACAACACTATGTGTGGAGAAAAAAAGGCACAGCACACCAACATCAAAACCTCATCCCCACTGTAAAACATGGCGGAGGGAGCATCATGGTTTGGGGCTGCTTTGCTGCCACAGGGCCTGGACGGATTGTTGTCATTGATGGGAAAATTAATTCCAGAGTTTATCAAGACATTATGCAGGAAAACGTACGACCATCTGTCCGCCAACTGAAGCTCCGCAGAGGATGGGTGATGCAACAGGACAATGACCCAAAGCATACAAGTAATTCAACAAAACAATGGCTGCAACAGCACAGAATACGCCTTCTGGAGTGGCCCAGTCAGAGTCCTGACCTCAACCCGATTGAAATGCTGTGGCATGACATTAAGAGAACGATTCACACCAGACATCCCAAGAATATTGCTACAGTGAAACAGTTTTGTGAAGAGGAGTGGTCCAAAATGACTCCAGATCGTTGTGCAGCTCTGATCTGCAACTACAGGAAACGTTTGGTTGAGGTTATTGCTGCCAAAGGAGGGTCAACCAGTTATTAAGTCCAAAGGTTCACATACTTTTTCCTCCCTGCACTGTGAATGTTTACATGTTATGTGCAATTAAACCATGGCAACATCTAATGTTTGTGTAGTATTATGTTCAGCAGACTGTGTTCTTCTATTGTTGTGACTTAGATGACGTTCAGAGCACATTTTATGCCCAATTCATGCAAAACTCCACGTAATCCAAAGGGGTTCACATACTTTTTCTTGCAACTGTATATACCTGTAAAGGAGCCGTGCAGGGGGACTGTCCGCTCCACCCCTTTTTCCCTCCCCTTTCCAACACTGCCCAGCCTCCTTGCATTTTTAATACATTTAAATGAAGCTGGTAACCGTACATTCCTTAAACTTGACAAAGCCTTGCGCGCGAAACGCGTTGTCACAGTTACCAGCCCAGCTTGTGTCTCACACCGAAGACTCAGCTTACGCCCTCATCCAGGTCACGGTGACGTCACATCCGG
The DNA here is from genome assembly GCF_062004578.1 of Staurois parvus. Classification (NCBI taxonomy): domain Eukaryota; kingdom Metazoa; phylum Chordata; class Amphibia; order Anura; family Ranidae; genus Staurois; species Staurois parvus. The sequence continues at coordinate 182,428 of NW_028320147.1, forward strand.
AGCGCCGCGGTCCTCGACCAGCTCAGTCACACACCACTGTACAGCCTTCCTTCCTGACTCGGGAACACTGAGGAGTGGATGGTCCACCGCACAATTCCTGGCACAGACTGCACAACTTGCCTTCCTACTTAAGGTTCATTTTGGATTAGTAAAGGTATTCCTCCTTGAGAGGTGGATATTGTTTTACTACATTTTCACAGCGCTTATAGCAGAGCAGCCAATCACTGAGCCTAAACACAGTGTAAGCTCCAACGCCATCCAACTGGGTCCTGTTCATGGAATGGAGTGTCTTGAGAAGGGGGGGAAGAGAAGAGAAGTATAAGTGGTCAGGGGGTGAGGTTTCAAGATATTTTGATACCGGCTGGGCAAAGTGATTGGGTCTCTTTAAGGCAAGGTAAGGAGAATGCCAAAATTGCTCCTTTACATTACAAAACCTGTGATTTGAGAGGCTGGTATATATGAAGAGCGTAATTTGCTGGAATGTCAGCTTTCCTTAAGGCACTTCCAGAATTGAGACGTCTGAGCACTCCTCACTGGCTGCAATAAAACTCCTGGGAAATCCTTCACCAATGATCGGCCTGGAAGTGGATTTCTGGGAGCGGTGCGGTTTTCCTGCAAACTTATTGTGAAATCTTCACATTCCAGCAAAGGGAGCACACAGCTGTGAAGAGACGTGGATTCCTATATACCAAGAACTGATGTCATAATAAGCCTGGCAGTCTTTCCAAATTGTGCGATGAAAAAAAAAAAAGAATTGTGTGGAATACTTTTTAATATACTTTTTAATAAATAAAAACATCTTCTTTCAAATTACAGCCAAACATATATTCTAAATATAAACAAATAAAAATCAGTACAAAATAGCTATTGGCAAAAACAATTCGATAATTTGTATATCAAAAATGTGATAGCTATCGCTCGTGACGTCACCACGCACGCTCTAATCCGGAAGCAACCAGTACGAATCCTGGGACCAGTATTTACAACGATATGTGCTTGTTTTCAATCATGTGATTAGCTAGTACTTTTTTAAAAAAATTTGTATACAATTTCACACTATGTTGGTGTTCCCGGTTCTCTGTATATGTCAAGGCTGAATACCTTGTTTTATTGGATGTGATATTTTGGTGACCTTATTTGAAGACCTGGGAGTGGCACATGTTCCCCAACAGATGATTTTACTGATACACAAGCCCAAGTGACTCATTTTATGTACAGTGTCCACTTATTTATTTTATGTACTTATATAGGGCTGTCAATTTACGCAGCGCTTTACATATAAATTGTACATTCACATCAGTTCCTAACCCTCAAGGGGCGTACAATCTAAGGTCCCTAACTCACATTCATATACAAGGGCCAATTTAGACAGGATCCAATTAACCTACCAGCATGTCTTTGAAGTGTGGGAGGAAACCAGAGTACCTGGATGAAACCCACGCAGGCACAGGGAGAACATGCAAACTCCAGGCAGGTGGTGCCGTGGCTGGTATTTGAACCAATGACCCTAGTACTGCCAGGCGGAAGTGCTAACCATTCAGCCACTTGCTCTGGTAAGAGGTCTATATATTGAAGGTAGTGGCACACTTTGGAGTTTGAAGTATCCATCTAACAGGATTTTCTTCACTATATTGCTCACAAATTTGGACTATTTTTCACTTGTTTGGGACTGATACTCTGATATTTAGATTTATATGTTTTATTAATGTTAATCACTTGGAATTTGTTTGCGCGACAATGTAGACTCATATATTCCAGATTATATAAAAGATACCAATAAATGTTGACCAATAGTCATTTTTAGTTTAATTCAAATAGTGTAAGTACCTGGATATGCCTTGGTACTGCAGTACTCAGACTGGGAGAGGGAGGAGCAAGGCTAGCAGCCAATCAGATGTATGGTGATGACAAAGAACATGCTGACAGGAGGAGAGAATAGAATGAGCAGAAGGATTAGCTCATCAATGTGTGGCTGCTCATTACCTGTCAAATCACAAGGTGGGGGCAGAGAGGTGACCAAGCTGCATTGATTAACTGCAACAGAAAAGTCAGGTCAACCTGCTGGTTATGCTATCTGGCAGGACTGTGTAAATCTCAGGAAGAAATGCACAAAAATACAAATCATCTGCCAGAAAACAACCTCCCACATACACGTTGCCACTGGGCCTTTAGCTGCTTGCTTGGAGCTTTAAAAGTACCGAACCGTCGGAAATGACGAAACGTGTCAGGGCGTGGCGGTGAGGCAAACCGGAAGTGATGCAGGATCGTAACCAGAAGTGATGCGACGGCTTCTAAGGTTGTTTGTTCCGGAGGTGGTGAAAGCACCTAAGCGGTCTCTGCTTTTCCACACTGCATTTGGGCTTGAAATTTTTGTACACATTGTAAGTGCATCTTTTAAAGCAGTGGTTCTCAACCTGAAGGGTCGCGACCCTTTTGGGGGTCGAACGACCCTTTCACAGGGGTCCCCTAAGACCATTAGAAAACACATATTTCCGATGTGTAAAGAGCAGCTACTGTGTAGAAAGCAGATACTGTGTTGAAAGCAGCTACAGTGTTGAAAGCAGCAGTATTGAAGGTAAAACGACACTCATGAATTATAATTACTGGGTAAATAATTTTATGGTTGGGGGTCACCACAACATGAGGAACTGTATTAAAGGGTCGCGGCATTAGGAAGGTTGACAACCACTGTTTTAAAGCAATAAAGCAATCAATATATTTGTACTACACCATTGGATTGGGCCTTGTTCCTTCTTCTATATACATGATATGGTTGTTAATGAGTGACATCGGATACCTTGTGAGATCCTTGTACATAGGTGGCTGAACAAGTGGATATTGGGGACTCCTTTCACCTCTTATATCATCACATACCAGTTAAAGCCCTCTTATTTTTCTCACCTGCCAAAGCCCTGGTAAGGGCACACCCGTGTGGGGGCGCACTGTGACTGTTTTTTTCATCACTGGATATATTTCATTTTCACTGGAAGTTATTTTTATCACATGGTGGATTTAAATATGTGATGTTTTATTTGGATTCACATTAATTCATTTTTTCACTATGTATTTTTTTCACATATTAATTAATTTTTTTTTAAATATTATTGGTTGTTTAATTTTTTGAAATATTTGTTATTTCTATGATTAGTTTATCACTTCTAAGTGTGTGTGCCACTTTTACACCATCACTGTGGGTTTTCATTTTTAAAAAGTGTAATGTGTTTGATTTACAATTCTATAAATAGGGGACGATATGTGTGTGGGAGTATCACGGCACTTTAGTTTGTGGTTTTGGTGGCAGAAATGGTTTTCATATGATATTTCAATACAAATAACTTTTTCCGCACATCGTACACACCTACCAAAAAAATTAAATTTATTTAAATATGTGCTCCATCAAAAATGGGAGCCAGATCCAGGGACCAGCATCCTCTACCTCTCCTATAGAGGTATCCATCTTGTTCCTTTATGGTATGTACACATGGCCGTATATGGCAACCAGTATGCAGGATTTTGCTGACAGAAGCTAGCACCAGCTATTCCCACCTAGTCCTCTGATGCTCGGTCGCATGAGTCTATTGCAGCCTAGCGTCCTCCATTGCTAGAATGCAGGCAGCTATTGCTGCCTAACGTGCTCTGTTGCTGGGATGCAGGCAGCTATTGCTGCCTAACGTGCTCTGTTGCTGGGATGCAGGCAGCTATTCCTGCCTAGCAACCTCAGTTTCTAGGACACAGGAGGCTACTGCCACCTAGTGTTTTCCATTGCTAGGATGCAATTGGCTATTGCCATCTAGTGTATTCTGTGGCTAGAACACAGGTGGCTATTACAGTCTAGCATTCTCCGTTGCTAGGATGCCGACAGCTATTGCTGCCTGGCTTCATTCATTGCCAGCATGCAGACAGCTATTGCTGCCTAGAATTCTCAGTTGTTATGATGGAGGTACTATTGCTGCCTAAAAAAAAAAACTGTAGATAAAACTCATATGGGCAGCACAGTGGCTGAATGGTTAGCTCTTCCGCCTGGCAGTACTCGGGTCGTTGGTTCGAATTTTAACCACGGCACCACCTGCCTGGAGTTTGCATGTTCTCCCTGTGCCTGCGTGGGTTTCCTCTGGGTACTCTGGTTTCCTCCCACACTCCAAAGACATGCTGGTAGGTGAATTGGCTCCTGTCTAAATTGTCCCTAGTATGTGTATGTATGAATGTGAGTTAGGGACCTTAGATTGTACACCCCTTGAGGGTTAGGGACTGATGTGAATGTACAATATATATACAGTATGTAAAGTGCTGCAGATAATTGTCGGCGCTAAATAAATACCTGAAATAAATAAATAAATATCCAGACAGGATGGATAGTTCAAGAGGTGATACGTATCCCGCTCAGAAGAAATGAATCTGATAGGAAATGAATACTTTACAAAGCTGACATTTTTTCCATCTTGCCATACTATTGACACCTCTCAGAAAAACAAATGAACCAACCTTTTCAGAGCTCCCCAGCCCTTCTTTTTGGGACAGATCACAGCGGCAGGTTAGGTTGGTCTGTCTCAGGTATGTAGGCTGCATAGCTGTCCTTTTCCAGTGCAGAGAGTGAGTCAAATGTTGACTCTGGAGATTCCCCTGAATGTGATCTTTCCACCAAACTAATACCAGAACAAATATACTTAGCAGGCGGGACGCAGTCATCATTGCATAACTAAGATGCAGATAGAGACCTATGTACAATGAGGGTTTTTCCTTTCTCATCAAGTGCCTTCGTTTGGACTCTCCTGAGTTACAAAAGTGTGAATGTGTGACCCGCGTTACCCCCCTGCAGCTCTTCATGTATGACTATAGAGTCAATCACATCATCCATGAATGAACAAGTTGTTTCATCCACACAGGAAAGATACTTTAAGGGCTTGTTCACACCGGAATGCACCCATTACGCATCATTAACGTGTGCTTGCTGGTGTACGTTGTGAAGAGCAGTGCGATACATTATTACAACACTTCTCACGGTTTCCTTTTTATTTAAAAAATGATTGAAGTGTCACAAAGTGGCACTTTATTCAACTCTGTGCACCGAAGCACATTGTGACATGCTGCCATCCATTGACAAGCTGTACAGTGCGTTGTGCTGAATAAAAATGGAGACATGATGTATTTTTTAGCAAAGCACCTCAATAGTGTTATGGTATGAACACGGGAGACAATTGTTTTCTATGTACCCTTGTGTTAAAGATGAATTCCAGGTATGGATATTGTCACATAGTTACATTGGTCAACCTTGGGCCAATGTAACTATGTACAGTATATACCAGTGGTCTCCAAACTGCGGCACAGGGGCTAGATGCGGCCCTTTGCTTGCCTTTATCCGTCCCTTGGGGCACTATTCCTCCCACTGACATTAACAATGGGGCATAATTCCTGCCACTGACAACAAGAGTGAGATACTATTCCTCCCACTGACACCAATGATGGGGCACTATTCCTCCCACTGACACCAATGATGGGGCACTATTCCTCCCACTGACACCAATGATGGGGCACTATTCCTCCCACTGACACCAATGATGGGGCACTATTCCTCCCACTGACACCAATGATGGGGCAATATTCCTCCCACTGATACCAATGATGGGGCACTATTCCTCCCACTGATACCAATGATGGGGCACTATTCCTCCCACTGACACCATTGATGGGGCACTATTCCTCCCACTAACACCAATGATGGGGCACTATTCCTCCCACTGATACCAATGATGGGGCACTATTCCTCCCACTGACACCAATGTTGGGACACTATTCCTCCCACTAATACCAATGATAGGGTACTATTCCTCCCACTGATACCAACAATGGGATAATATTCCTCCCACTGATACCAATGATGGGGCACTATTCCTCCCACTGATACCAATGATGGGGAACTATTCCTTCCACTGATACCAATGATGGGGCACTATTCCTCCCACTGATACCAATGATGGGGCACTATTCCTCCCACTGATACCAATGATGGGGCACTATTCCTTCTACTGATACCAATGATGTGGCACTATTCCTCCCACTGATACCAATGATGGGACACTATTCCTCCCACTGATACCAATGATGGGACACTATTCCTCCTGCTGATACAAATGATGGGGCACTATTCCTCCCACTGATACCAATGATGGGACACTATTCCTCCCACTGATACCAATGATGGGACACTATTCCTCCTGCTGATACAAATGATGGGGCACTATTCCTCCCACTGATACCAACAATGGGATAATATTCCTCCTACTGATACCAATGATAGGGTACTATTCCTCCCACTGATACCAACAATGGTATAATATTCCTCCCACTGATACCAATGATGGGGCACTCTTCCTTCCACTGATACCAATGATGGGGCACTACTCCTCCCACTGATATCAATGATGGGGCACTCTTCCTTCCACTGATACCAATGATGGGGCACTATTCCTCCCACTGATACCAATGATGGGGCACTATTCCTCCCACTAACACCAATGATAGGGTACTATTCCTTCCACTGACACCAATCATAGGGTACTATTCCTTCCACTGACACCAATGATGGGGCACTATTACTCCCACTGACACCAATGATGGGGCACTATTCCTCCCACTAACACCAATGATAGGGTACTATTCCTTCCACTGACACCAATGATGGGACAATATTCCTTTCATTGACACCAATATTGGGGCACTATTCCTCCCAGTGATACCAATGATGGGGCCCTATTCCTCACATTGACATCAGTGATGGGGCACTATTCCTCTTGTTGATACCAATGATAAGGCATTGTTACTGACATCAGAGCATTTTCTACTCCTACTGGCCACAATCTGGCTCCTCTAAATTCTGAAGAATAATAAACTGGCCCTTTGTTTAGAAAGTTTGGAGGCGCCTGGTATAAACCATACCTGTGGAATCCCTGTGGTAGACAGAAAACACTGTAGTAGGCACCACTACTCCAGTGATCCCCACTTCCTTCTGGATCCCATGCCAAGCGGCTGGCCTGGTGCATTGTGAACACTGCAGGACGGCCACTGGGCACTGACAAAGAATACAAAGAATCCTCTGATTGGACAAGGTGGAGCGGTGACGCTGCTCTCTCTACTTCATCCGATCAAAGAAATGCTTTTGACATTTTTTTTCTACAGCTAGTAACCCCCCCAGCATGTTATCCTATGTGTCCATGCACACAAAGACTGTAATCAACATTTTTTTGGCTGAAAACAAAAACAGAACTAGCGGGTTTCTAGAGGAGTTTTTTAGCTGTACAACTGCCATAACGCTGCAAAACGCAGTAAAACACAGAAAACCGGAGGTTTTAGACTTTTTTGACCCCCCCGATTTTTTTTTCTTGCTAAAAAACCACAAATACAGAAAAATTCTGGATAGCCACTAACTTTCTCTGTCCCGTAAGAGTGAACCAGTATCATGAGAGATCACATATTTTTTTCTTCTGTACGCCATCCACATCACACTGACCAAAATTATAGTCCCAGATCCTGGGACACTGATAGCCCCACCCACATTTCAGTGGGCGCAGAAAAATCACTGACACTTTATGGGTTGTACTGCCTATAACCTGCCTCTAAATATGCAGGGAACACCCACTCATGACCCTGATCCCTGCAATTAAAGCAGACCTTCACCCCCAGAGCTCCCTAAACGGCCCCCTTATCCCCACTATGTAATTTTTTCTGTTTTTTTTTTTTTTCGCCCACTCCTCCCCCTTGCCATTAGTCTTGTCCAGGAAAGAATTTATTATTTATTTCAGGTACTTATATTAATTTACGCAGCACTTTACATATACTGTATATTGTACAGTCACATCAGTCCCTAACCCTCAAGGGGCGTACAATCTAAGGTCCCTAACTCACATTCATACATACACATACTAGGGACAATTTAGACAGGAGACAATTCACCTACCAGCATGTCTTTGGAGTGTGGGAGGAAACCCACGCAGACACAGGGAGAACATGCAAACTCCAGGCAGGAGGTGCCGTGGCTGGGACTCGAACCAACAACCCTAGTACTGCCAGGCGGAAGTGCTAACCATTTAGCCACTGTGCTGCCCAAGAATAATATGTCCTTGCTCCTAGAGCCCCCTGGGACTACCGTGTATTATATCACAGTAGGCTGCAGCAGACAGCGTTCGTTTGGGGGGACTGGAGTGCATCATCGGGGTGACTACCTGAAGCTGGAAAAGGCACGCAGCTTCTGATGACAGAGGAGGTTCAAAATGGCGGTGCTATGTCACCTGAGCAGCGGATTGCAGCAGGACATTTGCTGAATTCACTAGGTCAAGAACAATGCTGCATAACACGTAAGAGTGCACATGTGCAGGAACTCATTGTGATCCCAGGGCATGGCCAGGGACACCGCATCGGTGATACAGAGGGCCGAGATGTGGGACTATCTTGGAAAATCTAGGACAGTTGACATCTAAACATCCAGCTGTTGCAGGCTGCCAATAATAGACAGTGGTGGTGTCCTCATACCTCTCATGGCCGCGATGTGATGTCGATAGTGCGTACTGAGAAGTAATGACAGTTGTGGCGTGTGAGATTGACGCCATACTGTGGATTTCTGTTATCGCTGACGGAAGCGGTGGTGCACCTGCTATAAATCAGGAGATAAACCCAGACATTAGGATCTTCTGTACACAGAGGGTGTCACAGGACAATGACAGGTGGATGGCTATGGGAGGTGTACACAGGAAGGGCAGGTGTGCAATTCCCCCACACCGGACTCTGGAAGAGTCTGATGTGAACGTAATGGTTTCTTCTACTGTAATCGTTATCGCCTGCTGTGCTTCCAAAGTCAACTGTGTCTTCTGTGACTTATTAACCGTTTCCTCCATCTGTGCCTGTGCGAAAGACTAAACATCACATTCTAGGAATCCCTATGTGGAACCCAGTCTGATCCTGGCTGGAGGGTTGGTCTCAGTTACTATGAGGGACCGGAAATGTATATGTTACAATGTGTACAGTCTTCTGGATACTGATCACACATTACAATCCTACAATGGTGGTGGATCACTTTGCCAGCAGCGGCTGGTCTGCAGGTAGCAGGTGATCAGAAGGCAACATTCTGCCTTCCATGCGTCTGAAGAGAGATCTCCTACTGAAATCTCTCTTCATCATGACGCAACCCATTCACATGTATGGTTGTGTTGACAAGTGGTACTGCTTGCCAAGCATGACGTGCCCTACTTTTTTTTGCCACACCATGACAATGTGTATGTGACCATTTAGCACCCATTCACAAGTTTTTCACAAGCAGCTGAGGTGCCTTAAGGTGGTTGTAGCCAGGGGCGGACTGACAACTCATGGGGCCCCCGGGCAATAGGGGATCATGGGGCCCCTGTGTCCTAGCCCAAAATCAAAAAAGCCTATGAAAAAGGTACCAGGGGCATCTCATGGGGCCCTCTACTGACCCCGGGCGCTCAGGCAGTGCCCGAGTTTCCAAATGGTCAGTCCGCCCCTGGTTGTGGCGCAGTTGCCTAAATACAGTAGCTGGCAGGGAGATTCCTCCATCCACACTGTTATCATAGATTGGGGGAATCAACTGATTTTTTTCTATTTCAGCTCACAGGACTGTATTTTACACTATACGCATGTAAATGTTCATGCTAACGTTTACATGCATACAGCACAAATGTACTCTATTGAAGTACAAGAGCCGCCTGCATCCTAGCAACAAAGAAAACTAGGCGGCAATAGCTGCCTGCATCCTATCAACTGAAGATGCTAGGCGGCAGTAGCCACCTGCTGCCTAGTAACAAACCACACTAGACAGCAATAGCCGCTTGCATCATAGTGACTAAGGATGATAGGGGGCAAAAGCTGCCTGTGTTATAGCAATGGTGGATGCTAGGAAACACTAGCTGCTTGTGTCCAAGCAAAGGACACTATGCTTCTATATTTTGTGCTAAGGTTTACATACATACATGTACACAGAGTACAAGAGCCCCCTGCGTCCTAGCAAAGGAAGATGATAGGTAGCAATAGCCGACTGCGTCCTAGCAATGGACATTAGGTAGCAATAGCTGCTTGACTCCTAGTGACTAAAGATGGTAGGCAGAAATATCTGCCTGTGTCACAGCAACAGAGGTTGCTAGGCAACAATAGTCACTTGTGTCCTAGCATAGGACTCTGTACACTTGTAAATTTGTGCTAAAATGTATTTGCGTACATATACTCAGAGCTCGAGCAGGTTTTTGCTGCATCCTAGCAAAAGCAGTTTCTAGGTGGTAATAACCACTTGCATCCTAGCGACTAAGAATGCTATGCAGCAAAAGCTGCCTGTGTCATAGCAGCAGAGGACGCTACGCAACAATAACCACTTGAGTCCCAGCAGAGGTTGCTGTATGCTTGTATGATCTATGCTAAAGTATATATGTGTACAGTGTTCATGTACTCGGAGTACAAGAGCTGCCTGCTTCCTAGCAACAGAGGGCACGAGGTGGAAATATCCGACTGTATACCTGTAAAATTTGCTTAAACATCATATACATACAGAGTACAGAGAGGTCCTGAGTACTAGCTGCCGTTTTTATGGCCACGTGCATGTACCCTGAGTAAGTTGATTTTTTTTACTGTACATACAGTAGTTGCATGTGATGCTTTTTGAAAATGCAACACCTGACACTATAACCTCATGAGCTAAGGTCTCTTTTCACACGGGCGTTCCGTTTTTTCATCAGTTCAGTCACTTTTTTTCATCAGTTTTTTTAATCCATTTTTCATCAGTTTACATCCGTTTATCATCAGTTTTTTTTCATCCGTTTTTCATCAGTTTTTTCCATCGGTTTACATCCATTTTTCATCAGTTTTTTTCACCTGTTTTTCATCAGTTTACATCCATTTTTCATCAGTTTTTTTCATCCGTTTTTCATCAGTTTACATCTGTTTTTCATCAGTTGTTTTCATCCATTTTTCATCAGTTTACATCCGTTTTTTATCATTTTTTTCATCTGTTTTTCATCAGTTTACATCCCTTTTTCATCAGTTTTTTTCATCCGTTGTTCATCAGTTTACATCCGTTTTTCAGCAGCTTTTTTCATCTATTTTTCATCAGTTTACATCCATTTTTCATCACTTTTTTTCAATCAGTTTACATCCGTTTTTTATCACTTTTTTCATCCGTTTTTCATCAGTTTACTTATGTTTTTCAGGAGTTTTTTTATCCGTTTTTCATCTGTTTTTTTCATCCGTTTTTCATCAGTTTACATCTGTTTTTCAGCAGTTTTTTTCATCCGTTTTTCAGCAGTTTACATCCCTTTTTCATCAGTTTTTTTCATCTGTTGTTCATCAGTTTACATCCGTTTTTCATCAGCTTTTTTTCATCCGTTTACATCCGTTTTTCATCCGTTTTTCATCACTTTTTTTCATCAATTTTGCATCAGTTTTCTTATGTTTTTCATCAGTTTACATCCGTTTTTCATCAGTTTTTTTCACCCGTTTTTCATCACTTTTTTTCATCTGTTGTTCATTAGTTTACATCCGTTTTTCATCACTTTTTTTCATCCGTTGTTCATCAGTTTACATCCGTTTTTCATCAGTTTTTTTCATCCATTTTTCCTGAGTTTACATCAATTTTTCATCAGTTTTTTTCATCCGTTTTTCATTAGTTTACATCAGTTTTTCTTTTGCAGAAGAAAAAACGGATGTTAACGGATATGGACATTAACGGATAATCATCAGCTAGTCCATAGAAATACATGGTTTCCTTTTTCATCCGTAACCAGACAGACGAAAAACGGACAAACGGAACATCCGTGTGAAAGAAGCCTATGTCTCGGAACTGATAAACCCGTCACTTTACCCATTTGTGACAGGTTCTTTTGAAAGTCCCTTTTACCCCCCGACCCAGATGTACTTACCACCAACCTCCCCATAAGCTTTATGCCCAATAGTGCTGGAGCTTTGTTTGAGGTCACATGCTCCCCTTACCCATAAGCACCAAGGCTTTTGCCTTGGCTGCAATAGAGGCAGGGGCAGTGCGGAGGCCTGTGGATGTGACAATCATCACAGTACTGGACTGACCCAGAGAGGAGAGGGGCCGCCACGTATACAGATTGTATAGCTTATGGCCAGCTTAAAGCGGAACCGAACTGTATCTGAGCTCTGCAAACTGAAAACACTATTTAATTAATTTTTAGTAATGAAAGCAATCTCCCCCATCCGACCATATCTCTGTGCTTTGTTGGGAAATCACTCTGAAAAACACCTCCTAGCATTCCTTTTTTTAAATCATAATAATTTATTAGGTTTTGGAACATTTAGTTTTTTTAACAAACAAACAAACAAACAAAAATGCACAAACAAATCAAAGAACCTTGGTCATACAGTGATAAATCAGCAATCAGTAACACATACAAAAGAAAAGAAAGGGATAATTTTTATACGCCGTATGAACATATATCCTACGACCAGGGGTGGACTGACCATTTGGAAACTCAGGCACTGCCCGAGGGCCCGGGGTCAGTAGGGGTCCCCATGAGATGCCCCTGGTACCTTTTTCATAGGCTTTTTTGAGTGTGGGCAAGGACACAGGGACCCCATGATCCCCTATTGCTCGGGGGCCCCATGAGTTGTCAGTCCGCCCCTGCCTAAGACAATAAAACTATTAAACCAGCACAAGTTGACACAAGTCTGTTACTTCTTCCAATAGTGTCTAGCTGCACGTGTCCTTCTAAAAACTTATAGATTTCAGTTGTCATACTATACAGCAGAGGGCCCCACATATTTATAGAGAGAGCAATCTATTTGCTATCATATGGAACAGAGCCAAACTGGGTGTTGCCAGCCAGTCAAATTTCCTAATATAGTTTATGTGTGTTGAAATATTAGTTTTTACCCCCTAGCAGTTCAAGTTGTGGCCATCTTGAGTAAGGGCAGATGATTCATGTAGCATTTACTTCCTGGATTCTATCGGCTCTTTGCTCAGGCATGCAGACAGGAGGGTGTGCTTAGCTGAGAAAGCCCCTCCTCCAGATGAGAGAAAAAAATGCCCGTGAAGATTCTTGAGATGTATGACATTATTTTGGCTTCGCCAGGAAGTAACTGAAGAAATGTAAAAAAAAAAAGTTTAAAACAAGTAAATATAATATACTTTCCTATATATTTACTAATGCAAACAGCTTAACCACCTCCCGCCCGCCATATAGTAATATGACGGACGCAAGGTGGTTGTCTCGTTCTGATAGGACGTCATATAACGTCCTCCCATTCTCACTGCCCATGCGCGGCTCAGGGAGCGCGCAGCGCGGCGATCGGCGGTGCGCTGTGTCCCTCGGACACAGCGGATCACCGATCACGGAAAGAGCCGAAGATGTCGGCTCGGTTATGTGATTAGCTGTGTCCAATCACAGCTGAACACATGTAAACAGGGAAATGCCGGTTATCGGCATTTCTCTCCTCTCGAGCTGTCACGCTGACAGAGGAGAGGAGAGCCGGTAATCGGCTTTTCCGCGGAGGGGACATGTACACTGATCATCAGGGCACTGATGCTCAGTGTGCCCTGATGATCAGTGTAGCCCCAGCAGTGCCACCTGTCAGTGTCCATCAGTGCCTTATGTCAGTGCTCATCAGTGCCTTGTGCCAGTGCCCATCAGTGCCTACCAGTGCACATCAGTGTCCATCTGAGCTGTCTTTCAGTGTCACCCATCAGTGCCAGTCAGTACCACCTATCAATGCCAATCAGTGCCACCTATCAGTGCCAGTCAGTGCCACCTATCAGTGTGCGTCAGTGCCGCCTAACAGTGCCAGTCAGTGCCGCCTATCAGTGCCAGTCAGTGCCGCCTATTAGTGCCAGTCAGTGCCGCCTATCAGTGCCATGTATCAGTGATGCCTTTCAGTGCCCATCAGTGATGCCTGTCAATGCCCATCAGTGCCACCTACCAGTGCCTCCTCATCAGTGTCCATCAGTGCCCATCAGTGCAGCCTCATTAGCGCACATCAGTGAAGGACAAAAAACACTTATTTACAACATTTTATAACAAAAACTAAGAAAAAATTTTTTTTTTTTCAAAATTTTCAGTGGTTTTTGGTTTGTTTAAGAAAAAATAAAAAACCCAGAAGTGATTAAATACCACCAAAATAAAGCTCTATTTGTCACAAAAAAATTATAAAAATTTCATATGGGTACAGCGTTGCATGACCACGCAATTGTCATTCAAAGTGCGACAGCGCTGAAAGCTGGAAATTGGCCTGGGCAGGAAGGGGGTATAAGTGCCCTGTAGGCAAGGGGTTAAAGATGATTGAGAGAGTTTAGTTCTGCTTTCAAAGTGGCCATAAACTATACTATCCCTGTACAATCTCTTTAGATTTACCAATATATATTATGAGGAAATACCTTATCTATCCAATCAATTTGTATCCAATCAGGCAGACTCTTGCCTACACACAGTACAGTAGCTCTCAGTACATCTCAACAAAGTTGTATACAATCAAATTGTATTGCTTATGGTCAGCTTTAACCACTTGCCCTCCTGAGGATTTACCCCTCTTCCCGACCAGGCCATTTTTTGCATTACAGCACTGCGTTACTTTAACTGACGATTGCGCGCTCATGCAATGCTGCACCCAAATTCAATTTATGTCCTTTTTCCCACGAATTGAGCTTTCTTTCAGTGGTATTTGATTGCCTGTGCGTTTTTTATTTGTTGCGCTATAAAAAAAAAGGCCGACAATTTTTAGAAAAAAAACAATATTTTTGAAAATCAAATTTCGGCATAAATTTAGGCCAAAATGTCTTCTGCAACGTCTTTGCTAAAATAAATAAATAAAAAAATACCAATATGTGTAAATTAATTGGTTTACGTGAAAGTTATAGTGTTTACAAATGGTGGTATATATACTGGAATTTGTTTTTTTACTAGTAATGACGGCGGTCAGTGACTTATAGTGGGGCTGTGGTGGACATTCTGACACTGGGGGTGAACTGACTTGGTGTCTTTGACATCCGCAGTGACACCAGTACAGTGATCAGTGCTAAAAAAAAAAAAAGCACTGATGCTGTACTAATGGCACTGGGCAGGAAGGGGTTAACATGATGGGCGATCAAAGGGTTAACTGTGCACAGGGAGTGTTTTACTATGGGGCAGTGTCTGTGTGCTTCACTGAAAGCACACTGCTTTGGATGGCTGTGCTGTGCCCCAGCTGACAGGGAGGAGGACTGTTAGTAAACAAAACAGTTGGGCGCCAGTGGGTAATCACCAGCCAGGACCTGGTGATTGACAGCTGCAGCTGCGAATAATGGCTCCCCCTACCCGGAAATGCAAAATCACGTATATATACGTGATTTTGAGCACCCCTGTTGCCCTGTAGCAGTATTTCTGCTATAGGGCAGTGGGAAAGCGGTTAATGTATATACCGTACATTACCTGTGTGAGAAGGCTCTGATCTCAGAAGACCTACTTACAGCCACACTCTCAATCTAGAGTGGCCATTCGGCGGATATATTAAACAGAGACTGAAGGGGTCACAGGCCAGAGAATGTCAGCTTCAATCGCAGCCTAATGATAAACGGCAACAAGGACTGCAATTAGAGCAGTAATAATAATAATAATGGCAGCAATCATAATCATGACAATAGTAAAAACTATAGTAAGAATAAAAGTAGCAAATAAGAATGATGACATGACAGTAACAATAACAAGAATCATCCATAATAGAAAATAATAACAATAATAAGGATGACTAATAATAACATTAACCCCTTCCTGCTGATTGCACACATACTGTATATGTAACCTCATGGCAGTGAGTCCGTGGGGGCCACATATATGCATACTTGTGTTTGTGCTGGGAGCATGCTGCACAGTGGGCTCCCAGCACAGAGACCAGGCTCTCATCAAGAGCCCAAGACCAAAGAGCTGTCGAAGGACACCAGAAACAAAATTGTAGACCTGCACCAGGCTGGGAAGACTGAATCTGTAATAGGCAAGCAGCTTGGTGTGAACAAATCAACTGTGGGAGCAATAATTAGAAAATGGAAGACATACAAGACCACTGATAATCTCCCTCGATCTGGGGCTCCACGCAAGATCTCACCCCATGGGGTCAAAATGATCACAAGAACGGTGACCACATGGGGGGACCTAGTGAATGACCTGCAGAGAGCTGGGACCAACGTAACAAAGGCTACCATCATACTACGCCGCCAGGGACTCAGATCCTGCAGTGCCAGACGTGTCCCCCTGCTTAAGCCAGTACATGTCCGGGCCCGTCTGAAGTTTGCTAGAGAGCATTTGGATGATCCAGAAGAGGATTGGGAGAATGTCATATGGTCAGATGAAACCAAAATAGAACTGTTTGGTAGAAACACAACTCGTCGTGTTTGGAGGAGAGAGAATGCTGAGTTGCATCCAAAGAACATCATACCTACTGTGAAGCATGGGGGTGGCAACATCATGCTTTGGGGCTGTTTCTCCGCAAAGGGACCAGGACGACTGATCCATGTACAGGACAGAATGAATGGGGCCATGTATCGTGAGATTTTGAGTGCAAACCTCCTTCCATCAGCAAGGGCATTGAAGATAAAATGTGGCTGGGTCTTCCAACATGACAATGATCCCAAACATACCACCCAGGCAATGAAGGAGTGGCTTCGTAAGAAGCATTTCAAGGTCCTGGAGTGGCATAGCCAGTCTCCAGATCTCAACGCCATAGAAAACCTTTGGAGGGAGTTGAAAGTCCATGTTGCCCAGTGACAGCCCCAAAACATCACTGCTCTAGAGGAGATCTGCATGGAGGATGGGCCAACATACCAGCAACAGTGTGTGCCAACCTTGTGAAGACTTACAGGAAACGTCTGACCTCTGTCATTGCCAACAAAGGATATATAACAAAGTATTGAGATGAACTTTTGATATTGACCAAATACTTATTTTACACCATAATTTGCAAATAAATTCTTTCCAAATCAGCCAATGTGATTGTCTGGATTTTTTTTCTCATTTTGTCTCTCATAGTTGAGGTCTACCTATGATGCCAATTACAGGCCTCTCTCATCTTTGTAAGTGGGAGAACTTGTACAATTGGTGGCTGACTAAATACTTTTTTGCCCCAATGTAAGTACCTGAAATACAGTAAATAAATACTTATTAAATAAATTAGCAAATCGCACCTGAAGTCGCATGTAATGTATTTCTATGGCACTGTCATAATAGAGTGATTTCAAGTAGCACAATTTGAAAAATAGTTCCTGCATTACATTTTCACCACTTCAGTGCCATTTAACTCTCATGAGACTATAAGGTAAATAGCACTGAAATCACACCTGTGTCTATATCAGCGCTACTTTGAAGTTGCGCTTTAAATGGGACCCAATCGCACCACTTTGAAATTGCATTCGGTGTGAACCAGGGCTTAGTGTGTTTTAGGAAGAATTAAAAAAAAAAATATGCACCAAAATTTTGGGGCCGCACTACGAGTATAAACAAGAACTAACACACACAATAATATACTATAAAATATGTGGTATCGCTGCAATTGTCAGGAGCAGGAGAATTTATTTTGACTTGTTTTATGGTGGTAGGTTATGGTGATAACAAGAAATATACAGCTACATTTTAGAAAATTAATCTTTTTTCCAATTTTGTGCTAGTTTTTCTTTTTAAAATAAAAAGAAATCAGGAGATATCTATTACCATTTACCACCAAATGAAAGTCCAATCTGTCTTGAAAAAAAACAAGTTATAATCCAACTGGATACACAAAACAGATATGAACAGTTTTACTAATACATTTCAAAGTTGTATAACTATGTTCAAGTGTTGGGATTTATGTACCCTCCATCGCTAAAGGGTTAATAATATTATTACCTATTATAAATATAATTAATAGCAATAGAAATGTTACCTTTATATACACTATATTGCCAAACGTATTGGTCCAGCCCTCCAAATCATGTGATTCAGGTGTTCCAATCACCTCCATGGCCACAGGTGTATAAAATTAAGCCCCTAGGCATGCAGACTTGCCACCTGTGCAATACAGCCAGCCATACACGGGTTGAATTCCAAAAGAATTTTCTTTTGAAAGCCTTTGCTAAGAATTTTCGTTCGAATTTTGCACCATTAGTGGGCCACAGCAACAGCCAATTTTTTGAGTGACCATCGAATTTGAATGATCGGGTATGTTGGAAAAATGTACAAATTTCTAATCAATAATGGGACATTCATGCAAGAAATGTAATCAAAAAAGAAATGAGCTGTGAGCTGGAAAGAAAAGAAAATTCTTGACCATGAAAATGCTTTTCTGTAGCAACATGAGGTGAAATCAGAAGCTTGGTTATTCGAATTTTGAAATCAATGGCGGCACCATCAGATTACAAAATGCCCAACATTTCCAATTTTCTAAAATTAGTTTGGAATTCGACCCATGTATGGATCTGTAAAATTTCCACGGTCAACTGTTAGTGGGATTATAACAAAGTGGAAGCAACTGGGAACAACAACAACAAAGCCACGAAGAGGTAGGCCACGTAGAATGACAGAGCGGAGTCAGCGCATGCTGAAGCGCACAGTGCGCAGAAGTCACCAACTGTCTGCAGAGTCAATAAAGACCTCCAAACTTCGTGTGGCCTTCAGATGAGCCCAACAACAGTGCGTAGAGAGCTTCATGGAGTTTCCAATGGGTTTCCATGGCCGAGCAGCTGCATCCAAGCCTTACATCACCAAGTACAATGCAAAGCGTCGGATGCCGTGGTGTAAAGCACGCCGCCACTGGACTCTAGAGTAGTGGAGATGTGTTCTCTGGAGTGATAAATCACGCTTCTCTGTCTGGCAATCCGAAGTGTTTCTAGGTTTGATGATTGCCAGGAGAACGGTACTTGCCTGACTGCATTGTGTCAAGTGCACAGTTTGGTGGAGGGGATTATGATGTGGAGGTGTTTTTCAGGGGTTGGGCTTGGCCCCCTAGTTCCAGTGAAGGGAACTCGTAAGGTGTCAGCATACCAAGACATTTTACTTTGTGGGAAGAGTTTGGGGACGGCCCCTTCCTGTTCCAACATGACTGTGCACCAGTGCACAAAGCAAGGTCCATAAAGATATGGCTGAGTGAGTTTGGGGTGGAGGAACTTGACTGGCCTGCACAGAGTCCTGACCTCAACCTGATAGAACACCATTGGGATGGATTAGAGCGCAGACTGTGTGCCAGGCCTCCTCCTCCAACATCAGTGCCTGACCTCACAAATACACTTCTGGAAGAATGGTCCAACCTTCATGGCCAAAAATATCGGCACCCCTGCATTTCTGTCAGATAATGCACCACTTCAACCAGAAAATTATTGCAATTACAAATGTTCAGGCATTTATGACACAAAAAAGTGGACAAACAAAAAAACAAATCTGTCACATTCTACGCAAAACCCCAAAAATGGACCGGACAAAATTATTGGCACCCTCAATTTAATATTTGGTAGCACACCCCTTGGAAAAAATAACTGAAATCAATGGCTTCCTGTAACCATCAATGAGTTTCTTCCACCTCTCTACTGGAATTTTGGAGCGCTCTTCTTTCACCAACTGCTCCAGGTCTCTCAGATTGGAAGGGTTTTGAGATCTCTCCACAGGAGCTCTATGGGATTGAGATCTGGACTCATTGCTGGTCAGTTCAGTCCTCTCCAGCGCTTTGTCTGTAACCATTTCTGGGGGCTTTTAGACGTGTGCTTGGGGTCGTTGTCCTGCTGTAAGACCCATGACCTCTGACTGAGACCCAACTTTCTGACACCGGGCCCTACATTGCACCCCAGAATTCTTTGGCAGTCTTCAGATTTCATAATGCCAAGCACACGGTCAAGACATCCAGTGCCTGAAGCTGCAAAGCAACCCCAAAACATCAGTGACCCCCCCCCCCCCACCATGTGTGACTGTATTCTTTTCTTTGAAGGCCTCATTGCTTTTTCTGAAAACAGTAGAATGATGGGCTTTACCAAAAAGCTGTCAGTGTTTCGTCTGTCCACAGCACATTCTCCCAAAAGGATTTTGGTTTCCTCGGGTAAGTTTTGGCAAACTCCAGTGTGGCTTTTTTATGTTTCTGTGTCAGCAGTGGGGTCCTCCTGGGTCTTCTACTATAGCGTCCCTTTTCATTCAGAGAGCAATGTATAGTGCAAGCTGACACCATTGTACCCGGTGCCTGAAGGTCAGCTTGGATTTGTCTGGAAGTTGATTGAGGTTCTTTAGCCACCATTCAAACAATCCTTCGTTCCAATCTTTGATCAATTTTTCTCTTTCATCCACGTCCAGGGAGATTAGCTACAGTGCCATGGGCTGTAAACTTCTTGACAATTTTGCACACAGTGGACACAGGAACATTATGATCTCTGGAGATGGACATGTAACCTTGAAATTGTCCATGCTTTGCCACAATTTTTGTTCTCAAATCCTCAGACAATCCTTTGCTGCTCTTTCTCTTCTCCATGCTCCATGCCGCCCACAGAGACACACAACAGAAAGGTGGAGTCCATTTTTCACCATTGTAACTGGTTGCCGGTGTGATTTCTATATTGTCAGCAGCTGGTCATTGATACAGGTGAGTTTAAAGATGATGATCAGTGTAGCCCCAGCAGTGCCACCTGTCAGTGTCCATCAGTGCCACATCAATGCCACATATCAGTGCCCATCTGAGCTGCCTTTCAGTGTCACCCAGCAGTGCCACCTGTCAGTGTCCATCAGTGCCAGCTGTCAGTGTCCATCAGTGCCAGCTGTCAGTGCCCATCAGTGCCAGCTGTCAGTGCCACATATCAGTGCCCATCTGAGCTGCCTTTCAGTGTCACCCATCAGTGCCACCTATCAATGCCAATCAGTGCCACCCAGGGGCGGACTGACCATCAAGAAACTCGGGCACCGCCCGAGGGCCCAGGGTCAGTAGGGGGCCCCATGAGATGCCCCTGGTACCTTTTTCATAGGCTTTTTTGAGTTTGGGCAAGAACACAGGAGCCCCATGATCCCCTATTGCCCGGGGGCCCCATGAGTTGTCAGTCCGCCCCTGGTGCCACCTATCAGTGCGCATCAGTGCCGCCTAACAGTGCCAGTCAGTGCCACCTAACAGTGCCATGTATCAGTGCTGCCTTTCAGTGCCCATCAGTGATGCCTATCAATGCCCATCAGTGCCACCTACCAGTGCCTCCTCATTAGTGCCCATCAATGCCACCTATCAGTGCCCATCACTGCAGCCTCATTAGCGCACATCAGTGAAGGAGAAAAATCACTTATTTACAAAATTTTATAACAAAAAGTAAGAAAAAAACTTTTTTTACAAAATTTTCTGTAGTTTTTGGTTTGTTTAAGAAAAAATTAAAAACCCGGAGGTGATTAAATACCACCAAAATAAAACTCTGTCACAAAACAATGATAAAAATTTCATATTGGTACAGTGTTGCATGACCGCGCAATTGTCATTCAAAGTGTGAGAGCGCTGAAAGCTGGAAATTGTCCTGGGCAGGAAGGGGGTATAAGTGCCCGGTAGGCGAGGGGTTAAAGATCATACCAGCACCTAGTAATATTATTGGTAACTGTAATCCCAGCAACACTTGTAATAGTTACAATAAAAATATCAGCATTATAAATGACTATAATCATAATAATATCATTAGATAACAAGAATCACGGGACTAATAAAGGTAAAAAGTAATAATAATGTAATGACAATTGTAGAATGTAATCATATATTACTATGGGACATAACAATGATAATCATCATCATATAAACAACTAAAAGTCATATTGATGGGAGTAATGATAATAATGATCCCATGACAGCAGGGAGAGCAATCACACAATAATAACAGTAGTAATGGTGACTGTAGATGTAAAACACACAATTATAGAGACAAAAAGTACAATATTAATAGTAGCAGTATGGATGAGGTCGGTGTCGGAGGTGGTGTCGGAGGTGGTGATCGGTGCGATGATGATCCCCGGTATGTCTCACCCCGGTTAGCACAGAGTTTGCAGGGGCGGCACTAGGACCCGGGGATAGTAGCATGTGACGTGGTAACACGCCCAGGTTTTGCCGGTAGGCGGGCTGTGATTGGCCGAAAGAGTCCGGCTCCGCCCCCGGCGCTGCTGTGTCCGCTGTGCTGGGAAATGCGGCCAGTGTGAGGCGGCCTGTACCGGGGAGACACCGAGCCGTCCGGGGACCGGAGGAGGGTACATGCCGGGGGGAACCGGGGACACGGAGGAGGCAGGTGAGAGAACACCGACCCCCTCCCACCCTGTTCACCAATCACACAGCGGAGGCTCTGCTCATCACCCACACACTGCTCTCTGATCCCGCCGGCGACCGACCGACCAGGTCTAATCCCACCGACCGACCAGGTCTGATCCCAGCGGCGAACGAGCGACTCTGTCTGATCCCAGCGGCGAGCGAGCGAGCGAGCGAGCGAGCGACCCTGTCTGATCCCAGCGGCGAGCGAGCGAGCGACCCTGTCTGATCCCAGCGGCGAGCGAGCGACCCTGTCTGATCCCAGCGGCGAGCGAGCGACCAGGTCTGATCCCAGCGGCGAGCGAGCGACCAGGTCTGATCCCAGCGGCGAGCGAGCGACCCTGTCTGATCCCAGCGGCGAGCGAGCGACCAGGTCTGATCCCAGCGGCGAACGAGCGACCCTGTCTGATCCCAGCGGCGAGCGAGCGACCCTGTCTGATCCCAGCGGCGAGCGAGCGACCAGGTCTGATCCCAGCGGCGAGCGAGCGACCAGGTCTGATCCCAGCGGCGAGCGAGCGACCCTGTCTAATCCCAGCGGCGAGCGAGCGACCCTGTCTGATCCCAGCGGCGAGCGAGCGACCAGGTCTGATCCCAGCGGCGAGCGAGCGACCAGGTCTGATCCCAGCGGCGAGCGAGCGACCAGGTCTGACCCCAGCGGCGAGCGAGCGACCAGGTCTGACCCCAGCGGCGAGCGAGCGACCAGGTCTGACCCCAGCGGCGAGCGAGCGACCAGGTCTGACCCCAGCGGCGAGCGAGCGACCAGGTCTGACCCCAGCGGCGAGCGAGCGACCAGGTCTGACCCCAGCGGCGAGCGAGCGACCAGGTCTGACCACAGCGGCGAGCGAGCGACCAGGTCTGACCCCAGCGGCGAGCGAGCGACCCGGTCTGACCCCAGCGGCGAGCGAGCGACCCGGTCTGACCCCAGCGGCGAGCGAGCGACCCGGTCTGACCCCAGCGGCGAGCGAGCGACCCGGTCTGACCCCAGCGGCGAGCGAGCGACCCGGTCTGATCCCAGCGGCGAGCGAGCGACCCGGTCTGATCCCAGCGGCGAGCGAGGGACCAGGTCTGATCCCAGCGGCGAGCGAGGGACCCGGTCTGACCCCAGCGGCGAGCGAGCGACCCGGTCTGATCCCAGCGGCGAGCGAGCGACCCGGTCTGATCCCAGCGGCGAGCGAGGGACCCGGTCTGATCCCAGCGGCGAGCGAGGGACCCGGTCTGATCCCAGCGGCGAGCGAGCGACCCTGTCTGATCCCACCAGCGACTTACCCACCCACCTACTTTGCTATCCTTAACACTGACACTCATTACTGCTCCCATGACTGACTGACCGACCGACACGCCGCTGTCTGCTGCCATGACTGACTGACCGACCGACACGCCGCTGTCTGCTGCCATGACTGACTGACCGACCGACACGCCGCTGTCTGCTCCCATGACTGACTGACCGACCGACACGCCGCTGTCTGCTCCCATGACTGACTGACCGACCGACACGCCGCTGTCTGCTCCCATGACCGACCGACCGACACGCCGCTGTCTGCTCCCATGACTGACCGACCGACCGACACGCCGCTGTCTGCTCCCATGACTGACCGACCGACCGACACGCCGCTGTCTGCTCCCATGACTGACCGACCGACCGACCGACACGCCGCTGTCTGCTCCCATGACTGACCGACCGACCCGCCGACACGCCGCTGTCTGCTCCCATGACTGACCGACCGACCCGCCGCTGTCTGCTCCCATGACTGACCGACCGACCGACCGACACACCGCTGTCTGCTCCCATGACTGACCGACCGACCGACACGCCGCTGTCTGCTCCCATGACTGACCGACCGACCGACACGCCGCTGTCTGCTCCCATGACTGACCGACCGACCGACACGCCGCTGTCTGCTCCCATGACTGACCGACCGACCGACACGCCGCTGTCTGCTCCCATGACTGACCGACCGACCGACACGCCGCTGTCTGCTCCCATGACTGACCGACCGACCGACCGACACGCCGCTGTCTGCTCCCATGACTGACCGACCGACCGACCGACACGCCGCTGTCTGCTCCCATGACTGACCGACCGACACGCCGCTGTCTGCTCCCATGACTGACCGACCGACCGACACGCCGCTGTCTGCTCCCATGACTGACCGACCGACCGACACGCCGCTGTCTGCTCCCATGACTGACCGACCGACCGACACGCCGCTGTCTGCTCCCATGACTGACCGACCGACCGACACGCCGCTGTCTGCTCCCATGACTGACCGACCGACCGACACGCCGCTGTCTGCTCCCATGACTGACCGACCGACCGACACGCCGCTGTCTGCTCCCATGACTGACCGACCGACCGACACGCCGCTGTCTGCTCCCATGACTGACCGACCGACCGACCGACACGCCGCTGTCTGCTCCCATGACTGACCGACCGACACGCCGCTGTCTGCTCCCATGACTGACCGACCGACCGACACGCCGCTGTCTGCTCCCATGACTGACCGACCGACCGACACGCCGCTGTCTGCTCCCATGACTGACCGACCGACCGACACGCCGCTGTCTGCTCCCATGACTGACCGACCGACCGACACGCCGCTGTCTGCTCCCATGACTGACCGACCGACCGACACGCCGCTGTCTGCTCCCATGACTGACCGACCGACCGACACGCCGCTGTCTGCTCCCATGACTGACCGACCGACCGACACGCCGCTGTCTGCTCCCATGACTGACCGACCGACCGACACGCCGCTGTCCGCTCCCATGACTGACCGACCGACACGCCGCTGTCCGCTCCCATGACTGACTGACCGACCGACCGACCGACACGCCGCTGTCCGCTCCCATGACTGACTGACCGACCGACCGACACGCCGCTGTCCGCTCCCATGACTGACTGACCGACCGACCGACACGCCGCTGTCCGCTCCCATGACTGACTGACCGACCGACCGACACGCCGCTGTCCGCTCCCATGACTGACCGACCGACCGGCCGCTGTCTGCTCCCATGACTGACCGACCGACCGACCGACCAGCCGCTGTCTGCTCCCATGACTGACCGACCGACACGCCGCTGTCTGCTCCCATCACTGACTGATCTGTTTTGTGTAGATGGGGGAATCGATTAGATTTCTTCTATTCAGCCCAGAGGTTGAACGATACAGATTCATGTGTGTATGGTCGTCGTCAGGAGCAGCACCGCGCGGGGTGTAGGAGGGGGGGTGGTGGTGGTCAGGAGCAGCACCGCGCGGGGTGCAAGGGGGGGGTGGTCAGGAGCAGCACCGCGCGGGGTGCAAGGGGGGTGGTCAGGAGCAGCACCGCGCGGGGTGCAGGAGGGGGGGTGGTGGTCGTGGTCAGGAGCAGCACCGCGCGGGGTGTAGGAGGAGGGGGGTTGGTGGTCGTCGTCAGGAGCAGCACCGCGCGGGGTGCAAGGGGGTGGTGGTGGTCAGGAGCAGCACCGCGCGGGGTGCAAGGGGGTGGTGGTGGTCAGGAGCAGCACCGCGCGGGGTGCAAGGGGGTGGTGGTGGTCAGGAGCAGCACCGCGCGGGGTGCAAGGGGGTGGTGGTGGTCAGGAGCAGCACCGCGCGGGGTGCAAGGGGGTGGTGGTCAGGAGCAGCACCGCGCGGGGTGCAAGGGGGGGTGGTCAGGAGCAGCACCGCGCGGGGTGTAGGAGGAGGGGGGTTGGTGGTCGTCGTCAGGAGCAGCACCGCGCGGGGTGCAAGGGGGGGTGGTCAGGAGCAGCACCGCGCGGGGTGCAGGGGGTCAGGAGCAGCACCGCGCGGGGTGTAGGAGGGGGGGTGGTGGTCAGGAGCAGCACCGCGCGGGGTGGAGGAGGAGGAGGAGGGGGGTTGGTGGTCGTCGTCAGGAGCAGCACCGCGCGGGGTGCAAGGGGGGGGTGGTGGTCAGGAACAGCAACGCGCGGGGTGTAGGGGGTGGTCAGGAGCAGCACCGCGTGAAGTGCAAGGGGGGGGTGGGTGGTCAGGAGCGGTGCTACTCCTGAACCAACCCCTGCTCTGCACCGCCCCCCTACACCCCGCGCGGTGCTGCTCCTGACCCCCTACACCCCGCGCAGTGCTGCTCCTGACCACAAGGACCCCTGCACCCCGCGCGGTGCTGCTCCTGACCACCCCAGGGGGGCGGTGCAGAGCAGGGGTTGGTTCAGGAGTAGCACCGCGCGGGTTGTAGGGGGGTCAGGAGTAGCACCACATGGGGTATGGGGGGGGGGGGTCAGGAGTAGCACCACATGGGGTATGGGGTGTAGGGGGGGGGGGGGGGGGGGGTCAGGAGTAGCACCGCGCGGGGTGTAGGGGGGTCAGGAGTAGTAATGCACTTATACACTAAACGGTACAATATGAGAAACTCTAAAAATGATATTTGAAACAGGAGAAGAGACTCTAAAATTCCTGTAAATATTTATCAGAGCTGACAGACATTGTTCATGACTACTTCTTCCTGATCACCTCACCCAGAGGGTCATACAGCACAACGTTGTGGTTTGCAGTACTTGTGGCCCCTTTCCATCCATTTCTTCTGATGAATAGACCTCATAGCACGTTACACTAAATTTTCTTACACGGACCTTTTGCTCCTCCCCTCCCCCCCTCCCCCATCAATTGTTGTTTTTGTTGTTGTTACCTTTCCTTCCTCTAACCTAAGTGCCAGAAATAACCTGCGAGTGCTACCAGCGAGTGTCAGCGATCCGGGTGCAGATACTATGACCACCTGCTGCAAAGGCGGTATATATGCTCTTACTGTGGTGCTTTGCATGGTGGCAGAGTGTATCCCCGCTTTCATTCACCTGAATGCAGTGCACACGGTTGTGGTGGCGCTGCCGTGCACAGGGTCATGGTGGTGGTGCTGCCGTGCACAGGGTGGTGGTGGTGGTGCTGCCGCCGTGCACAGGGTGGTGGTGGTGCTGCCGCCGTGCACACGGTGGTGGCGGCGGCGCTGCCGTGCACAGGAGGGTGGTGGCGCTGCCGCGCACAGGGTGGTGGTGGCGGCACTCCTGCGCACAGGGTGGTGGTGGTGCTGCCGGGCACAGGGTGGTGGTGGTGCTGCTGGGCACAGGCTGGTGGTGGTGCTGCCGGGCACAGGGTGGTGGTGGTGGTGGTGGTGCCGCGCACAGGGTGGTGGTGCCGCGCACAGGGTGGTGGTGGTGCTGCCGCGCACAGGGTGGTGGTGGTGCTGCCGGGCACAGGGTGGTGGTGCCGCGCACATGGTGGTGGTGGTGGTGCCGCGCACAGGGTGGTGGTGGTGGTGCCGCGCACAGGGTGGTGGTGCCGCGCACAGGGTGGTGGTGGTGCTGCCGCGCACAGCGTGGTGGTACCGCGCACAGGGTGGTGGTGGCGCTGCCGCGCACAGGGTGGTGGTGCTGCTGTGCACAGGGGGGTGGCGGCGCTGCCGCGCACACGGTGGTGGTGGCGGCGCAGTGCGGGTTTTAGGTATTACAACAGGTGAAGCCTCCTCCCCCACCTATCATTGCCGGGTTCTGGGGCCCTTGCTGCCTAGTGTGTGGGACAGGTGCCTGGCGCCAGGTTTGCCCGGCTCACAAGATTTCTGGCGGGATCAATTGGCATCTTCTTACTGTACAGATACAAAACACTTTCAGTAGTTTATTTAGCAGACCAGAAGGCATAGAATAGAGGGGTGTCAATGTTGGGGTTTCCATGTACTCTCCGTATACTGTGGGTGCTTTGTGCTGGAATCCCCCCCCCCATCTGACTTTTAGTAAATCCCCCCCACCTTTGACAGCTGACATCTCACTTTGTTCCCTGTTCTCTCTGGCAGTGCAGATCACACCAGCGTTCTCCCAATGCGGCTGAAGTGATATGAATCCATAGTAATTTTGTTAATCTGGATGTGACATAAGTGTTGATCAAAGATTTCTATTTTTATGAGTTGAGCACTTAAGAAATTGACGGCTCGTGCTGCCAGCTCAGGATAGGCCTCTCCTCCATTCACATCTGCTTGTGCCAGCCGGGGAAGATCGGGGGGCAGGCTCTGTGTTTTTTGGATAGAGAATGATATTCCTGATAACTGAGGGGGGCAAGAGCGCGTACCTCTGTGACATCACAGCTCTCTGCCGCACCGATTGGCTGAATTTTACTTCTGCTTGCAATAGTCGCTGCTGGGTTTTGTCTTTACAGATTCAGGGCAGAGTTGTGATTTGTCGGGAAAATTGTGCTTTTGTATGGAGCTTTGTTATCTGCAGCTTAAAGGAGAATTTGTTAAAAAAAAATAAAAATAAAATAAAAATTGTGCTTTCGTATGGAGCTGTGTTATCTGCAGCTTAAAGGAGAAATTTGTTAAAAAAAAATAAAATAAAATATAAATTGTGCTTTTGTGTAGAGCTGTGTTATCTGCACCTTAAAGGAGACGTTTGTTAAAAAAAAAAAAAATAAAATATAAATTGTGCTTTCATACAGAGCTGTGTTATCTGCACCTTAAAGGAGAAATTTGTTAAAAAAAAAAAAAAAAAAAAAAAAAAGAATAAAATATAAAATGTGCTTTTGTATAGAGAGCTATCTTATCTGCACCTTAAAGGAGAAATTTGTTAAAAAAAAAAAATAAAATAAAAATTGTGCTTTCGTATAGAGCTGTGTTATCTGCACCTTAAAGGAGAATTTGTTAAAAAAAAAAAAAAAAATAAAATAAAAATTGTGCTTTCGTATGGAGTTGTGTTATCTGCAGCTTAAAGGAGAAATTTGTTAAAAAAAAAAAAAAAAAAAAATGAATAAAATATAAATTGTGCTTTTGTATAGAGCTGTGTTATCTGCACCTTAAAGGAGAAATTTGTTAAAAAAAAATAAAATAAAAATTGTGCTTTCGTATAGAGCTGTGTTATCTGCAGCTTAAAGGAGAAGTTTGTTAAAAAAAAAAATAAATAAATAAATAAATAAAAAAATTGTGCTTTCATATGGAGCTGTGTTATCTGCATAAAGGAGCAGTTTGTTAAAAAAAAAAAAATAGATAAAAAATTGTGTGTTTATATGGAGCTGCACCTTTAAAGGAGAAATTTTTGTTAAAAAACAAAAATAAAAATTGTGCTTTCGTATAGAGCTGTTATCTGCACCTTAAAGGAGAAGTTTGTTAAAAAAAAATAGTTAAAAAATGTGTGTTCATATGGAGCTGTTATCTGTAACATTTTAAAGGAGACGTTTGAGGTTGTTAAAAAAAAAACAAAAAAAACAAAAACATACCCGCCTCCGTGTTGTAACTTCGATCTGATGCTGCCGCTGCCCCCTGCCCCCTGCCAGCAGAGCTGAGTGATCACATGACTGCTGATTGCTCATTTCTCAGTCAGCTCACCGCTGTCTGCTCTGCCCCTCATTGGAGCACTGGGCTGTGGAGGGGACAGGAGCAGCTGCACACTGAAAGGCTGAACCAGCTGCTGATCAAGCATCTAGGTGGATCTGGACAATATGGTCGGGATCCTTCCAGAGCCTGGAGCAGCTCGACTTTAACGTCAGCCGACAGCTAAGGTCAGTTGTCAGATGATTCTGGGTCACAGGAGAGCACAAGTACACTCCTCTGACCCACAAGAGAAGTATAACTGAAAAAAGCTTTGGCCATACTTCACTGTTAGGGTCCTTTCACATGGGCATTATATTTTTTTCTTCAGTTCAGTCAGGTTTTTTTTAAAGAAAAAACAGATGAGTTTACATCCGTGTGTTTTTTTCTGTTTTTTTTCCCCCCCCATCCATTTTATTTTCCCCCCCATCCATTTTATTTTCCCCCCCATCCATTTTATTTCCCCCCCCCATCCATTTTATTTTTCCCCCATCCATTTTTTCCCCCCATCAGCTTAGATCTGTGTTTTTCATCCGTTCTGTTTTAGGGTTTTTTTCCGTTCAAAAAAACGGATATTAACAGATGTAAATAGAACTTAGAAACAAACTTTTTTTTTTTTGATCAGTGTCAGTTCAAAAACAAAAAACATTACTGTAGGTTAAAAGTATGCAATTACTTCTATAATTTGTACTGTTTTAACATTTTGCTAAAACTATGATTTTGTTACAGAGCACTGCAATGTATTTTATAAATTTTTCAGTAAAAAAAGGTTTTTTTTTTTAAATTTTGCTGTTTTTTTTTTTTAACGGCCAAATTCAACCTTTAAATAAATGATGAATGCATATTTTTTTGCAGGTAAGAAAATGTGCATTTGTTAGCCTGCAGAGCATTGCACCCACGATCGGTGGTTGGTTGGTTGGTGCGATGTCAGGCTCCTGCACACTCTCCCTCCCGCTTTGTGCCGTACTTCTGTACAGGCTTTCAGTTACAAGGCTGGAGGAAGAGTGAATGGACTACGAGGGCGCTCATCACCGTCCTCCCAGTCCATTGAGAGCTGCAAGCCGTCAGCTGCGGTGGAAGACGGGACTTACAGGTGCATCTCGATAAATTAGAATATCATCAAAAAGTGAATTTGTTTCAGCAATTCAATACAAAAAGTGAAACTCGTATGTTCTATAGATTTATTACACACAGTGATAGATTTCCAGCATTTCTTTCTTTTAATTTTGAAGATTATGGCTTGCGCCTAGTGAAAACCCAAAACTGAGAAAATTAGAATATTACACAAGACCAATAAAAAAAACGGGATTTTTAATACAGAAATGTTGGCTAACTGAAAAGTAAGTCGATGTATAGTATAGTAGGCACTCGATACTTGGTCGGGGCCCCTCTGCATGAATTGCTGCACCAATGCGGCGTGACATGGAGGCACTGCTGAGGTGTTCTGGTTGTTCAGGTTGCTTTGATGGCGGCCTTCAGCTCATCTGCATTGTTGGGTCTGGTGCAGGGGCTGACTGACCACTCGGGCACTGCCTGAGGGCCCAGGGTCAGTAGGGGGCCCCATGAGATGCCCCGGGTACCTTTTCATAGGCTTTTTTGGGTGTGGTTTGAACGTGGGTGAGGACACAGGGGCCCCATGATCCCCTATTGCCCGGGAGCCCCATGAGATGCCCTAGTACCTTTTCATAGGCTTTTTTGGGTG
The DNA here is from genome assembly GCF_062004578.1 of Staurois parvus. Lineage (NCBI taxonomy): Eukaryota > Metazoa > Chordata > Amphibia > Anura > Ranidae > Staurois > Staurois parvus. The sequence goes on from NW_028320147.1 coordinate 213,664, forward strand.
TGGTTTGAACATGGGTGAGGACACAGGGGCCCCATGATCCCCTATTGCCCAGGGGCCCCATGAGATGCCCTAGTACCTTTTCATAGGCTTTTTTGGGTGTGGTTTGAACGTGGGTGAGGACACAGGGGCCCCATGATTCCCTATTGCCCGGGGGCCCCATGAGTTGTCAGTCCGCCCCTGGTCTGGTGTCTCTTGTCTTCCTCTTGACAATACCCTACAGATTCTCTATGGGGTTTAGGTCAGGCGAGTTTGCTGGCCAATCAAGCACAGTGATCCCATGATCATTAAACCAGGTATTGGTCCTTTTGGCAGTGTGGGCAGGGGCCACGTCCTGCTGGAAAATGAAGTCAACATCCCCATAAAGCTGGTCAGCAGAGGGAAGCATGAAGAGCTCTAGAATTCCCTGGTAGATGGCTGCGATGATTTTGGACTTGATAAACACACAGTGGACCAACACCAGCAGATGACACGGCTCCCCAAACCATCACTGACTGTGGAAACTTCACACTGGACTTCATGCAACTTGGATTCTGTGCCTCTCCACTCTTCCTCCAGACTCTGGGACTTTGATTTCCAAATGAAATGCTAAATTTACTTTCCTCCGAAGACAGGACTTTGGACCACCGATCAACAGTCCGGTCCTTTTTCTCCATAGCTCAGGTAAGACGCTTCGGATGTTGTCTCTGGTTCAGGAGTGGCTAACACAAGGACTGCGACAGTTGTAGCCCATGTCCTGGATACGTCTGAGTGTGGTGCCTCTTGAAGCCCTGACACCAGCCATAGTCCTCTTTGTGAATCTCCCCCAAATTCTTGAATGGCCTTTGCTTTACAGTCCTCTCCAGGCTGCGGTCATCCCTGCTGCTTGTGCACCTTATTCTTCCACACTTTTCCCTTCCACATAACTTTCTATTAATGTGCTTTGATACAGCATTTTGGGAACATCCAACTTCTTCTGCAATTACCTTTTGAGGCTTTCCCTCCTTATGGAGGGTGTCAATGATGGTTTTCTGCACAACTGTCAGGTCAGCAGTCTTTCCCATGATTGTGATTCCTACTGAACCAGACTGAGAGACCATTTAAAGGCTCAGGAACCCTTTGCAGCTGTTATGGCTTAATTAGCTGATTAGAGTGGGACACTTTGAGCCGAGAATATTCCACCTTTTCACAATATTCTCATTTTCTGAGATTGTGGATTTGGGGTTTTCATGAGCTGTAAGCCATAATCATCACAATGATGACAAATCACGGCTTGAACTATCTTGCTTTGCATGTAACGAGTCTATCTCATGTATATATATCACTCAACTTTCCTTTTAAATGCTTGGATACAGCACTCTGAACATCCGGCTTCTTTAGCAATGACCTTTTGTGACTTACCCTTCTTGTGGAGGGTGCCAATTATTATAATTATTATTATACAGGATTTATGGCGCCAACAGTTTGCTCAGCGCTTTACAATATAACGGGAGACAATACAGCAACAATACAGTTCAATACAAGAGGGTTAGGAGGGCCCTGATCCTGGGAGCTTACAATCTAGGAGTCAATGACTGTCTTCTGGACAATTGTCAAGTCAGCAGTCTTCCCCATGATTGTGTAATTTACTGAACCAGACAGAGATGGTTTAAAAGCTCAGGAAACCTTTGCAGGTGTGTTGAGTTAATTAGCTGATTAGAGTGTGACACCATGAGTCTACAATATTGAACTTTTTTTTACAATATTCTAATTTTCTGAGTTAGCCCCGGTTCACATATATGCGGCCGCGCTTTGCGCAGGCAGGAGAGCCCATTCATTTGAATTATTATTATACAGTATTTATAAAGCGCCAATAGTTCGCTCAGCACTGTACATTACAAAGGGGGACAGAACATGTGACAGAACAATACCAATACAATGCAAAACATGAGGGGATCCAGGGCCCTGCTCCTTGGAGCTTACAATCTAGGAGGGAGGGGATGGTGGCACAGGAGGAGATAGCTGTGGGGGATGGAGTGGTAGGAAGAGTGGAGGAGGTCGGCAAGTTAGCAGGGGGTGGGGTAGGCTTTCCTGAAGAGGAGGGTTTTCAGGGTGCGCCTAAAGGAGAGGAGAGTAGGTGATAATCTGATGGGTTGGGGCAGGGAGTTCCAGAGGATGGGTGACACCCTGGAGAAGTCCTGGAGGCGGGCATGGGAGGAGGAGACCAGGGAACTAGAGAGAAGGAGGTCTTGTGAGGAGCGGAGTGTGCATGTTGGGTGGTACTTGGATATTAGGTCGGTGATGTAGTTCGGGGCAGTATGGTGGACGGCTTTGTACGTCAGTGTTAGGATTTTGAATTTGATCCGTTGCGCAATCGGAAGCCAGTGGAGGGATTGGCAGAGGGGGGTGGCGGAAATGGAGCGGTTGGAAAGGTGAATGTGTCTGGCAGCCGTGTTCAGGATCGACTGAAGCGGGGATAGCCTGTGGCGAGGCAGGCCAGTGAGGAGGGAGTTGCAGTAGTCGAGTCGTGATATGATGAGGGAGTGGATGAGCTGTTTAGTGGTTTCTGGGATTAGGAACGTGTGGATTTTGGCGATGTTGCGGAGGTGGAGTCTGCACGAGTTTGTTAAAGATTGGACTTGGGGCTGGAAGGATGGGTTGGAGTCCAGAATGACACCCAGTACTCTGGCCTGCAGGGCGGGTTTGATGGTGGCGTTGTTGGATGTGATGGAGAAGTCAATAGGGGGGGGTGGGGTCCAGGCTGGGGGGAAGACAAGAAACTCAGTTCAGTTTAAGGAAGTGGAGCGACATCCAGTCTGATATGTCGCTCAGTAGGTGTGTGATTCGGGCGGAGACTGAGGTGGTGAGGTGGGGGGTTGAGAGATAGATTTGTGTGTCATCGTCATAGAGGTGGTAGTTGAAGCCGTGAGAGTGTATGAGTTGGCCAAGGGAGGAGGTGTAGATGGAGAAGAGAAGGGGCCCGAGGACGGACTCCCGTGCCCCGTGACACACAGGGAAGAAGTCCCTGCACTTCTGAAAACGCAGCCCGTACGGGATCCTCGGTTCCCAGTACGGTTGCGTTTTCCAGTGCGGGCGGCGTGCCATTAGAAGTTTCTCTGTGCGGGGGTTGCGGCTGCCCGGATTTTCGTGCGGATCTTCAGCGGCACCACCCGCACAGATGTGAACCAAGCCTTACTGAATTTTGGGTTTTCACTAGCTGTAAGCCATGATCATCAGAATTAAAAGAAATGCTTGAAATGTATCGCTGTGTGTAATGAATCTATATAATGCGAGTTTCACTTATTGAATTTCTGAAATAATTTAGCTTTTTTTATGATACTCAAATTTTTTGAGATGCACCCGTATAGTTGATTGATTCACAGATTCCTGTGAATGAACGACGCAGCTGTGCAAGCGGAGCCCCGAACAACTGCGCTGTTTTAAATTGGACAGTGGGTACTGTGGACTACATTCCACAGTTCTCTATTTCTTGGTTTTGCCTCAGAAACTGCATTTTTTTATGTCACCCCACAAGTTTTCTATTGGTACGGGGAGAGGACCCCCGCTGTCTGCTGTCATGAAATGGGTGGGGATGGTGAGGGGAAGGGAGGTGATGCATAGTGAACAGGGGAGGACTGACAACTCATGGGGCCCCGGGGCAATAGGGGATCATGGGGCCCCTGTGTCCTTGCCCACACTCAAAGCACACCCAAAAAAGCCTATAAAAGGTACCAGGGGCATTTCATGGAGCCCCCTATTGACCCTGGGCCCTAGGGCAGGGCCCGAGTGCTGTAATGGTCAGTCCGCCCCTGATAGTGACATGTTACTTATTACTTCCTAAATAAGGGTGTAACATGTTACTAAAGGGGAACTTATCCTGCAAATAATTTTTTATATTTAAATGGTTTTTATTGCGTAGTTCTACAAAAGAAAAAGACGTAAGTAAAACAATCCATATCAATGAACATCGTGCCATCGTGTATATACACATAGAAACATGAAAACAATAAAGTCTGTCGCAACAAGTGGCAGTTAAGACAAGACATAAATCGCAGCCAATTTGAGGTCAAGTATATCTCGCCTAGCCAAGCAGAGAAAATGCAATATAGAGCAATACAAAAAGAGTAGAAAGGAAAGTCCGGATGAGGGTCATTAAGGCACATAAAGGTAGTGGATCAACGGCAATTTAATTTTTAATGCAAAAAAAATTACAAAACAAATGGGGAAATAAAGTTTTTTTCAAAATATTTGTATTTGTAGATGAATGGATCAGTAAATAGGATGTAACAATGTTCCTATGTATCTTTCTATTTCACATTTGAACAGTTGAAACACACTGTGTCAGATGGCTGGAGCTTCTGTATTCACATTTTTTTTTTGGGGGGGAAGGGGGGGGGGGGTTGGGTACATGGTTTTGACAGGTACCTGCTTACACTTCCACTTGGATCACCTAGCCAGGGGTAGGCAACCTGTGGCTCTCTAGCTGTTGTGGAACTACATTTCCCATGAGGCATTGCAAAGATTACAAAACTGACAGTTACGGCTATGACTTGCAGAGGCATGATGGAACTTGTAGTCCTGCGGCTCTCAGGTTTCCTACCCCTGACCTAGGCGATCTTAATAGAAGTTCTCTTCCCTCTTCCCCTCTCTACCTGCAGTCCTCTGGGACACCTTACAGGTCCTGGAAGACTGATAACCGTTCACAAGTCACGTATCATATGACTGATTAAAAACCTTTTGGTGCCGGTGCCTCCTGGCCCTTTAAGAGTTTCAGAAGACGGCGTGGGGGGGTGGGGTTTTAAGGTCATGTGACCGCTGTGATTCACATGATCGGTCACATGATCAGAAAAGGTCCCAATCGAAAGGGGAGATCGGGACCTTTCTGGGAGTCGCGGACATATGTGCTGGGAGCGCGCAGGGTGCGTGCTCTCAGCACATACAGTCATGGCCGAAATTGTTGGCACCCTTGATATTTCTCCAGGAAATCATGTATTTCTCACGAAACGTATTGCATTAACACATGTTTTGCTATACACATGTTTATTCCCTTTGTGTGTATTGGGACAAAACAAAAAAAGGGAGGAAAGAAAGCAAATTCGACATAATGTCACACAAACCTCCAAAAATGGGCTGGACAAAAGTATTGGCACCCTTTCACAACTGCGGATAAATAAGAATGTTACAAGCATGTGATGCTCCTGTAAACTCACCTGGGGCAAGTAACAGGTGTGGGCAATATAGAAATCACACCTGAAAGCAGATAAAAAGGAGAGACGTTCACTTAACCTTTGCATTGTGTGTCTGTCTGTGCCACACTAAGCATGGACAACAGAAAGAGGAGACGAGAACTGTCTGAGGACCTGAGAACCAAAATTGTGGCAAAATATCAACAATCTCAAGGTTACAAGTCCATCTCCAGAGAACTAGATTTGCCTTTGTCCACAGTGCGCAACATTATCAAGAAGTTTGCAACCCATGGCACTGTAGCTAATCTCCCTGGTCGTGGACGGATGAGGAAAATTGATGAAAGATTGCAACGCAGAATAGTCCGGATGGTGGATAAGCAGCCCCAAACATGTTCCAAAGACATTCAAGCTGTCCTGCAGGCTCAGGGAGCATCAGTGTCAGCGCGAACTATCCGTCGACATTTAAATGAAATGAAACGCTATGGCAGGAGACCCAGGAGGACCCCACTGCTGACACAGAGACATAAAAAAGCAAGACTACAGTTTGCCAAAATGTACTTGAGTAAGCCAAAAGCCTTCTGGGAAAACGTCTTGTGGACAGATGAGACCAAGATAGAGCTTTTCGGTAAAGCACATCATTCTACTGTTTACCGAAAACGGAATGAGGCCTACAAAGAACAAAACACAGTACCTACGGTAAAATATGGTGGAGGTTCAATGATGTTTTGGGGTTGTTTTGCTGCCTCTGGCACTGGGTGCCTTGACTGTGTGCAAGGCATCATGAAATCTGAGGATTACCAAAGGATTTTGGGTCGCACTGTAAGGCCCAGTGTCAGAAAGCTGGGTTTGCGTCCAAGATCCTGGGTCTTCCAGCAGGACAATGACCCCAAACATACGTCAAAAAGCACTCAGAAATGGATGGCAAAGAAGCGCTGGAGAGTTCTGAAGTGGCCAGCAATGATCCCAGATCTAAATCCCATTGAACACCTGTGGAGAGATCTTAAAATTGCTGTTGGGAAAAGGTGTCCTTCCAATAAGAGAGACCTGGAGCTGTTTGCAAAGGAAGAGTGGTCCAAAATTCCGGGTGAGAGGTGTCAGAAGCTTATTGATGGTTATAGGAAGCGACTGATTTCAGTTATGTTTTCCAAAGGGTGTGCAACCAAATATTAAGTTAAGGGTGCCAATACTTTTGTCCAGCCCATTTTTGGGGTTTTGTGTGACATTATGTCATATTTGCTTTTCTGCCTCTGTTTTATATTTGTTCCAATACATACAAAGGGAATAAACATGTGTATAGCAAAACATGTGTTAATGCAATACCTTTTTTGTGTGAAATACTTGATTTTCAGGAAAAATATCAAGGGTGCCAACAATTTCGGCCATGACTGTATGTATTTTTTAATTGCACGCAAATATGCGGCCACTTGGCATAAAGGACCAGGCCGCATGTTTGCGTGCGATCGACGTCAAGGGGTTAAGGAGGCTCCGAAACATTTACTTCTGCTGTAACGATGTGATTGCTGATTTAAAGCTTTGGACTCATTTTGGAGATGCGTAGTATGCTGGTGACATTTTCTCGCTCTGATTGTCTTCTCTTCCAGCCGATGGTCGCTGCAGCACCCGTTTACCTACACAGCCATTTCTGTAGGAAAGTGTGCATTGGGAAAAGTGTGCTACATTCACAAGGCGCAGCACTGCTCGGCCATGCACAGTGGGCAGCCGCAAGCAGTTAAGATGCCAACGCTGGGGAACAAAAACTGATCGGGTGAGGACAGCACGGGATCCCGGGACAGGTGAGTGGCCGTGTAATAAAAGTCAGCAGCTACAGTTTTTGTAGCTGCTGACTTTTAATTTTTACAAAGGTGAATGGAACATTGCTTTAAGAGCCAGGAAATGTTGTCAAGTAGGAGGGGAGGGCGCGCGGCGACAGGGCAGAAGGGACTGTAATATAACTGGATATAACATTTATAGGTAAAGTTGATCCAGGGAATATCTGATTGTCTCTTGGGGGATCAGGAAGGAATTTTTTTTGCCCCTGCTGGAGCAAAGTGGATCAAGGTGTTTTTTTTGTTTTTTGCCTTCCTGTAGATCAACTGTGGGTATAGTATTGTGTATTTAGGATTTTTTTCCCCTTCTGTTGGATGAACTGGATGGACTTGTCTTTTTTCAACCAGTGTAACTATGTACCGTATGTGCTATACAAGCCCTGAGTACTTTTTGAAGTTTTTTTTGGATGTGTGTAGTACACTCTGTGTCCTCAAATAGTTCATAACAATTTAATGGCGTGTGTGTGTATATATATATATATATATATATATATATATGTACAGTGGGGATCGAAAGTTTGGGCACCCCAGCTAAAAATTTGTATTAATGTGCATAAAGAAGCCAAGGAAAGATGGAAAAATCTCCAAAAGGCATCAAATTACAGATTAGACATTCTTATAATATGTCAACAAAAGTTAGATTTTATTCCCATCATTTACACTTTCAAAATAACAGAAAACAAAAAAATGGCGCCTGCAAAAGTTTGGGCACCCTGCAGAGTTAATATCTTGTACTGCCCCCTTTGGCAAGTATCACAGCTTGTAAACGCTTTTTGTAGCCAGCCAAGAGTCTTTCAATTCTTGTTTGAGGTATCTTTGCCCATTCTTCCTTACAAAAGTCTTCCAGTTCTTTGAGATTTCTGGGCTGTCTGTCACGCACTGCTCTTTTAAGGTCTATCCATAGATTTTCAATTATGTTGAGGTCAGGAGATTGTGAAGGCCATGGCAAAACCTTCAGTTTATGCCTCTTGATGTAATCCCCCGTGGATTTCGAGGTGTGTTTAGGATCATTATCCATGTGTAGAAGCCATCCTCTCTTTAACTTCAGCTTTTTCACAGATGGCATCAAGTTACCATCCAAAATTTGCTGAAATTTTATTGAATCCATTTTTCCTTCTACTCGTGAGATGTTCCCTGTGCCACTGGCTGCAACACAACCCCAAAGCATGATTGATCCAACCCCATGCTGAACAGTTGGACAGAGGCTCTTTTCATTAAATTCTGTGCCCCTTCTTCTCCAAACGTACCTTTGCTCATTCCGGCCAAAAAGTTCAATTTTAACCTCATCGGTTCACAGAACTTGTTTTTCAAAATGCATCAGGCTTGTCTATATGTTCATTTGCAAAGTTCAAACGATGATTTTTGTGGTGAGGACGTAGAAGAGGTTTTCTTCTGATGACTCTTCTATGAAGACCATATTTGTACAAGTATCTCTTTACAGTGGAATAGTGTACCACAACTCCAGTGTCTGCCAGATCTTTCTGGAGGGATCGTGCAGTCAAACGTGGGTTTTGAATTGTTTTTCTCACAATCCTGCGAACTGTTCTGTCTGATATTTTTCTTGGTCTTCCAGATCTTGCTTTAACTTCCACTGTTCCTGATGACTGCCATTTCTTAATTACATTCCGAACAGAGGATATTGACATCTGAAAACACTTTGCTATCTTCTTATAGCCTTCTCCAGCTTTGTGAGTGTCAACTATTTTCAGTTTCAGTTTTCTAGACAACTGCTTAGAAGAACCCATGGTGCTGATTGTTGGGGCAAGGTCAGATGAGTCTGGGCATTTAAAACCTTTGAGATTGACATCACCTGGTCTTCCCAGACGATGATTGAGAACAATCCATGACACCTGCAGGTCTCAGCTTGGCAAATGGGGCAGTGCATGCTATAAATTCTGCAGGGTGCCCAAACTTTTGCAGACGCCATTTTTTTGTTTTCTGTTATTTTGAAAGTGCAAATGATGGAAATAAAATCTAACTTTTGTTGACATATTATAAGAATGTCTAATCTGTAATTTGATGCCTTTTGGAGATTTTTCCATCTTTCCTTGGCTTCTTTATGCACATTAATACAAATTTTTAGCAGGGGTGCCCAAACTTTCGATCCCCACTGTATGTGTGTATGTATATATATGTGTATGTATATATGTGTGTGTGTGTATGTATGTATGTATGTATGTATGTATATGTGTGTGTATGTATATATATATATATATATATATGTGTGTGTGTATGTATGTATGTATATGTGTGTGTATTTATATATATATATATACATATATGTATGTATGTATATATGTGTGTGTGTATGTATATGTATGTATGTATATATGTGTGTGTGTATGTATATGTATGTATGTATATATGTGTGTGTGTATGTATATATATATATATATATATATATATATATGTGTGTGTGTATGTATGTATATATATATATATATATATATATATATATATATATCTAATTATAAATTCAGTTTAGCTCAGTTACTTGATAAACTACTTCAAAGGCAAATCCACCCAAAAATGATAGTTTAGTTATAGGACATGCCTGGCGAGTTTGATCAGCGCCTGACATCTTGGATGCTCCCACAATGAATGTCGCCTGTCATAATTCCTGTCTGTGGTCCCTGACCACCTGGGAGCTTTGGGTGTTCCTGACAACTTACCTAAGGCAGCGCATAGATGATTCGATCTTCTTTCCTTCTACCATTGGTGGATGGAAAGAAAATTGCTCAATTCCTCTATCACCATAGTCAGTGTTGATGGGAGGAATGCCTCCTGCAGCACTAATGTGTTCTAATGAGGGGGCGCGGGGAGCCTTTCCGGCGGCCAGAACACAATGATTACTGCTAGCTGCTATAGCCGCTGACCGTAATTGCACGTAGAAAAATCTGGCAGGCTGGTTGTATCCAAGTCGATCAATGGATCAGCCTGCCCATACATGGATCGAACCTTGGCCTGTCCCTGCTGAACTGGCTGAATTTTGATCCATGTATTGCTGGCTATAAAGCGGACTTCCACTCACGTTGTCAAAAAATAAATGTCAGCAGCTACAAAAACTGTAGCTGCTGACTTTAAAAAAAACAGCCACTTACCTGTCCCTCGGTCCCGTGGTGTGTCCCCCGCAGCTTGTTTCACCGGCCGTGCTGTATTCCAGGAGGCCGGCATCTTCAGTGTGGGCACCCGGCTGTGACAGCTTGCGGCTTCACAGCTGGGCGCCCACTGAGCATGCGTGAGTAGCGTTGCGCTTCATGAATGGTCCTGTAGTCTTTTGGGACCTGTCACGTGTCCCAAAAGACTACAGGGAGGGAGGACAACTTCCCCTTCTGATCGCCTAGGCCAGGGGTAGGCAACCTGAGAGCCGCAGGACTACAAGTTCCATCATGCCTCTGCAAGTCATAGCTGTAACTGTCAGTTTTGTAATCTTTGCAATGCCTCATGTGAAATGTAGTTCCACAACAGCTAGAGAGCCGCAGGTTGCCTACCCCTGACCTAGGCGATCGGACCGGAAGTGGGAGCGGGTGCCTGTCAAATTTGGGTACCCACTCCCCCCGCCCCTCAAAGGTGCCAATCCTTAATGGTGAGCGGGGGAGCAGTCCTTAAAGCAGAACTTCCCCTTTTTGGGTGGCGCTCCGCTTTAAGCTTTGAGCTTCAAAATTCTAAGGTGTGAATGGAGCCCAAGTGCCAGTTCAGATGTGTGGATTGAGCCGCATCCAATCCGCATGACATGAGACATAACATTGCTTCCTCTGGTGCCTGTTCACATATGTTCTGTGCAGATCGAAAAAGAGTCCTGTCCGATTTCTGAGCAGTCCGGTCCAGTTCAGGTGCAGATTACAGGCTATTAACTTCTATGGGAACCGGTTCTAAACAGCATATGTGTGAACAGGATAAAAAACTTACCTGAACCTGATGTAAACCTGACATGAACTGCTGAACAACTACTGTATCAATTAGGGTGACCACACTGGAGAATCAGGGACAGAGCGTTCTATAAATACAATAAAAAATGTAACGCTACTCCTTTAGGTACATACACACACACATATATATAATACATTAATTAGTGATGTGTAAACTCAAAATTACATCAAATTAAATCAAAGAAAAAATTTATGTGATAGTGATATCAATTAAAATTAATTGGTGCCCATTACTCATTAGATCTACAAAGTTAAATCAGGTAACTTAAAACATGTGAAAAAACATTTTCATATTATATATATATATATATATATATATATATATATATATATATATATATATAATTCTGTGAATATAAAACCACACGTGCCTCTCATGTAGTGAAAAAACCACAATATAACCGTAAATAGAACAGTGCTCTCAAAGTCCAATGAATGCTGATAGTGACCAAAGAATAAAAAAAAAAAAACACTCATGCTTCCAATAACTACTGATGGTGACCATAGCCCCTGACAGAGGTTCCTCCCCCGAGTTACTGGCTACGACAGCAGAGCAAAAATTTGCAGTGACAATGGAGAAACTATCACTGGAGAAGAATCCTGTATCAGGTTTTGTCAGAGCAAAAACATACGCTGCTCAGAATATGGCTCCGCACTGATGACTCTGACCAAGTTTTCCCAAATACTTTTCTACTGTTCTGACAAAACCTGATATACTCTACAAAGTGTACAGTATGAGTACAGGATTCTTCTCCAGTGATAGTTTCTCCATTGTCACTGCAAATTTTGGCTCTGCTGTCGCAGCCAGTAACTCGGGGGAGGAACCTCTGTCAGGAGCTAAAGCAAGTGAGAGTTTATAACAGAGATTGATGCTGCAACTTGCCTGGAGAGGAGCCATTGGTGGAGTACTAATTTCTGAGAGATTTGGGTGCGACAAGGAGCAACATTTGAAGTGATAGCTATCTTGGAGGATCCGTGAGGGGGATCCACTAAAGCGCTTTGATCCTCAAGGGTCGAAGTGATGAGGTGAGAGGCTTATCCAGATGGAGGTCGGATTGTCATATTCATATGCACCCAAATATCTACACGAGTTCCTGTTAATTTATGGTCACCATCAGTAGTTATTGGAAGCACGAGTGTTTTTTTTTTTTTTTTAATTCTTTGGTCACTATCAGCATTTATTGGACTTTGAGAGCACTGTTCTATTTACGGTTACCGTATTTTTCGCCGTATAAGACGCACCTGACCATAAGACGCACCTAGGTTTTAGAGGCAGAAAACAGGAAAAAAAAATTCTGAACTAATGGACTGCAGACACAGTACAGGGATGACCAGAGACTGCAGACACAGTACAGGAGATGACCAGAGACTGCGGACATAGTACAGGAGATGACCAGAGACTGCGGACACAGTACAGGAGATGACCAGAGACTGCGGACATAGCACAGGAGATGACCAGAGACTGCGGACACAGTACAGGAGATGACCAGAGACTGCGGACACAGTACAGGAGATGACCAGAGACTGCGGACACAGTACAGGGATGACCAGAGACTGCGGACACAGTACAGGAGATGACCAGAGACTGCAGACAGTACAGGGATGACCAGAGACTGCGGACATAGTACAGGAGATGACCAGAGACTGCGGACACAGTACAGGAGATGACCAGAGACTGCGGACACAGTACAGGAGATGACCAGAGACTGCGGACAGCACAGGGATGACCAGAGACTGCAGACAGTACAGGGATGACCAGAGACTGCAGACAGTACAGGGATGACCAGAGACTGCGGACAGTACAGGGATGACCAGAGACTGCGGACAGTACAGATGACTGCTGACCTTTGGGGAGGTGGGGAGCGGGTACCTGAATTTGACAGGTACCCGCTCTTACTTCCGCAGAGTTTTTGTTTGATCTTACCTGTTCCTCAATCCAGCCGCACGCTGTCTTCCCGGCTTCTGTAATGGCGCTCAGCATGACAGCCGGGTGCCCAGTGCGCATGAGCGAGAAGCACTTGCGCTTTGTGATTGGTCTGGCGGCTTCTGGGATCTGTCATGTGTCCCAGGTACCGCCTTACCATTCACAAAAAGCACCGCTTCTTGCGCATGCGCACTTGGCACCCGGCTGTCATGCCGAGCGCCCACACTACAGAAGCCGGGAAGACAGTACGCCGCTGGATAGAGGAACAGGTAAGGTCCCGCTGCAGAGCTGAACGGCCGGCCCGGTATTCTGACACGGCCGCGGTGGAAATACCGGACCGGCCGCTCCATATTCGCCCCATAAGACGCACTGACATTTCCCCCCCAGTTTTGGGGAAGAAAAAGTGCGTCTTATACGGCGAAAAATACGGTATATTGTGCTTTTTTCACTACACGAGAGGCACGTGTGGTTTTATATTCACAGAATTATATATATATGAAAATGTTTTTTCACATGTTTTAAGTTACCTGATTTAACTTTGTAGATCTAATGAGTAATGGGCACCAATTAATTTTAATTGATATCACTATCACATAAATTTTTTCTTTGATTTAATTTGATGTAATTTTGAGTTTACACATCACTAATTAATGTATTATATATATGTGTGTGTATGTACCTAAAGGAGTAGTGCTACATTTTTTATTGTATTTATTTATCACAATCACTGGTATATGATTTAATGTTAGCAGCTTCTCCTGGTGTTTTTTATATAGTTGGGAGCGCAGGAGGTTCACACCACTATAGGGACAGAGTGTTGTCATCCTATAACAGGGTTATATGCCTGAACAAAGGACGTTAATGCCAGGATCGCCAGTCATGTGAGATTTGCCCCAGATTAAAGATGATGTGAAATGACATTAATATGCTAAAGGTTCTATTAGAGTTTTGGTGATTTGGGTTCACGTAGGCTTTATCTTATTACATCTTGTTTGTCAGATCCAGCAAAGATATTAT